>NC_065527.1:33974061-33975146 GCF_006386435.1 Epinephelus moara | reverse complement strand
ACTCAGTGGAAGAAGCCTATGACAGAAAAAAGCTTAGATATGCAGACTTAGGAGCAGAAGCTGAGCAGCGAGGATGGAAAACTAGGATTTGTCCAGTGGAAGTGGGGTGTAGGGGATTCATAGCAAGATCAGCTGTCTCGCTCCTGGGGGAACTCAGAGTGCCTGGACAGAGTTTGAGGAAGACAGTGAAGGAAATGTCAGATGAAGCAGCCAGAGCTATCCAGTTTATCTATAAGAGAAGAAATAATGTCAGTTGGGGGCCAGCAGGGGGAACTACAAAGCAGGGTACATAACTTCTTGAGATCAGGTGGAGAGATCCACCAATCAGTCCTCTCAGGAGAAAATCCAGGAAGAGGAAGTTTATTTAAGTGTGGGAGTTATTTGAATTTGTATTGTGAAAACGCAAAGGCAGAGCAGAGGACAAAGTGGTGGAAGCTTAAAAAGGAAGAGGGTTGTGCAGTTTTCAGGGAGGAGCTGAGACAGGCTCTGGGTGGCCAGGAGGTGCTCCCAAATGACTGGACAACTACAGCTAATGTCTGAAACCCAGACCTCTGGAGAATAACTGGAGGTGAAATCTTAGATAAGAAGCTGGTAAATGGATAGGTTAGGTTAACCCTATGGGCCCTAGGCCTTTTTGGGGTATTTTTACTGCCTTTACTTTTAAGCTCATATCACAGTCATTATAAAGGCTACATACACATGCTATATCTTGTTTTTTTCAGGACAGTCTGGGCTAACCAGATTTGTCATCACTACATGTCCTTCTATGTGCCTGTATTTTATATTAATTTTTATATCAATGAAAAAAACAAATCCGTGTGACTAAGGCTCAATCCCAATTCTCATTTTTACCCCTACCCCTTCGTCTACCCCTTCCCCTTCATCTAGCCCAGGGGTAGGCAACCTGTGGCTCCAGAGCCACATGTGGCTCTTTAGCCCCTGTCCAGTGGCTCCTTGAGCCTTTGAGAAAAGAATTCTATGGAAATTCATTCTATGAATCCAAATGTTGCTGAACCTCGATAGCAGTGGCTGGTTAGCTATGGATGCCAAATCCAAAAAAGTAAATTGAATAAAATAGAGAATGT
>NC_065527.1:33967961-33973361 GCF_006386435.1 Epinephelus moara | reverse complement strand
AGTCGCAGAAATCAAAGGAGGAGAAGATATCTTCGACGCATACAAGTGCTGATGGACCAGTTTTTGGTATGTATGGATTGGCTGTAAATAGACGTTTTGTTGTATTTAACGTTAACCGAGCTAATCAACGCTAACGTTAGCTAACGAGCTTACCTAAACGTGTAAACTTTCGTGTATTTATGATCGTGTTAGAGGTAAACACATATGTTTGCGTCCATTTGTGTGTTTATTGTGTTTTATATGTAAAGGATTTATGCAGCTTGTAACCCATATACGACTGTCACCTACATGATATTGATGTGTTAGCACCATAGCCTAGCAATGTGTTTCATTCTGGGGGAGTGGACACAAACGATTTTAAGTAGTTTTACGTGTTAAGCTAACGTTAAACGTTTTTCCAACCAAGCCATTAATGGTGTGAAATGTTTCCTCTTCCAGAATGGTCATCCAACAACATACTGTAGAATACATGTCGACGTGCCTGTACTACGTTTATGGTACAATGTGGAGGCCAAGCTGAGGCAGGATTTTTGCCTCACCAGAAGGGCGATGAACAGTTTGCAGAGGCTCTTGCAAAGGGAACAAGACCATGGCTGGGGAAACCAGCTTGAAGTTTTGATATACACATACTGTCTGGCTCATGGACTGTCATATCGTGTGGTATCAAGTGTTTTTAATGTGCCAAAAGCAACAGTCCATCATATCATCCACAGAGTGGCACAAAACATTTGGGACAACCTAGAGCGAGCGATCTCCTTCCCACCACCTGAGGAGCTGCAAACAGTGGGTCAAGGTTTTGTCCGACTGTCGTGAACCCCAGCATTCCACAATGTTGTGGGAGCAATAGATGGCAGCCATATAAGAATCAAACCACCACAGCAGCATCGATTAGACTACCTAAATTACAAAGGATTTTACTCCATAAACATGCAGGCAATTTGTGATTCATCTGGTAGGTTCCTGGACATATTTGTGGGATTCCCGGGCTCAGTACATGACACACGGATCATGAAAAACAGTACCTTTTAAAGGGCAAGACGCTATCCCCCACCAGGCTACATCCTTCTGGGTGATGGTGGGTATCCGTGTTTTGAGACCCCCATTTGCCTGATCACACCCTACAAGGAGCCAGCTAATGGACAAGTCCAGCAGCGCTTCAACGGCTGTCATGCAAGGGGGCGCAGCATAATCGAAAGGGCATTTGGGATGATGAAAACAAGGTGGAGGTCAACACTTTTCAGAGCACTGGAAGTAAAGCCCACCTTCGCTCCCCAGGTCATTGCTTCCTGTGCCTTTTTGCACAACGTGTGTCTGAGCAATGGGGACACCCTGGACCCTGATGACGACATTTCAAGAGATAACCTCGACCCACAACCTCCCCGTGAACCCTTGACACACAATGAAACCTCTGGCAATGCTGCAAGAGACAGACTGGCTGCCCTAGTTTCAGGCGTTGGGCAAGCCCCGTGAAGAAGCAAAATGCATCGAACACGCATGTAAATATGTTTGTTATATGTTGCAGATGTTGACTTGTCTGTGTAATTGTTTGATATACATTATTTGCAATAAAGGTTTTCATACAAACTGCATGGTAAATTTTCTGTTTCAGGTATTACTGTTTAGTTTTTCCATGTTCAAAAACACATTTCTTTATAAGAAAGAATATTTATTGCCCAACAGACAACAGACCGGTATTTACATTTAACTGAATCCAGCCAACAGTCAGTATAAAAATATTATAACATAAAGATGTCTGGATATACAACATAAAATACTACAATCAAAACAGAGCGTTACAATATATAGCCAGCAAAAAGCTCTGCAGTGAAACATGTAAACAAGGCAATTTGTGCAAATAGAAACCTAGACACCTAAAAAAAATACAGTTTGTCAATTCTTTTACGATGTAATATGTAAACATGGAACATGTAAACAAGGCACATTCTGCAAATATAAAGAACACCTAAAAAACTACAGTTTGTGCAATTGAATATGTAAAAAAGGCACTTTGTGCAAATAACAGCTTACAGCTTATCAATCATTTTTTCAAAGAGGTTCAAGAACCTATCGGGGCGTGTCCCCCTCAATGTATATGGTGACTACTGCCCTGTCAGCATGCATAATTAGGCTACAGTTGTCTGGGTGTGAAAAGGTGAACTTCGCTTGGATTGTCATACAAAGTTTGATGGAGTGTCAACTGGACAATATGGAGATATTTGCATCTTGAAAGCCGGACTACAAATGTGGATAGACAGGGAGAAACACATGCAAGCCTAAGACGTGGTAAGATACGATATTCCTCACTATATGAAGTGACTGATAACAAGATCTGTATAATGGATTGTAAAGAAATTCGTCAGGTTTTTATTTTGTAGACAATCGATCTGTATTTATAGCATGAGGGGATGACAGCACAATGATGTGTGTGATATCACTGGAAAGCTCTGGTCCTGCGTTTTCATGTGATATGCGTGGCATTTCTGTGCGAGCCTGCATTCGTGAGTAATCCATCCAAGAGTAATGTGTGTGCAAAGCTGTATGAAAGCTCTGTTATACATCATTTTAGTGTATCTTCATCATTTTTTTTTTGCTGTGAAAACATTGGACTACTGACAAGTGCTTGGTCTTCTCGGAAAGCTACGGCTCCGCTGTTTCACATGATATGCGTGGCTTCTCGCTATGACTCACGGTTGCAGAGAAAATCCATAGAGAAGAACAGGTGTAAATTTGGACGCACTATGCGTCGTTCGGGCCCACAGGGTTAATTGGTGATTCTAAATTGCCTGTAGGTGTGAATGTGTGCATGAATGGTTGTCTGTCTCTATTGCCCTTTGTCCACAGAGATCATGCTACAGGGCCACTACACTGCCTTTGCATTTTCCCATAGAACCAAACAACGATTACTCACAGCATGCCGGCATCGCAGCATCAAAACAAGTGTAACTGTGTAGTCTGGCGACCCGTCCCCCCCTCCCCACCATACTCTTCTAGAGCCCCTTTTACAGTGCCAGATTTTCCGCGAATGTTGGGCCGTTTTGCTGGCCAGCTGCGAGTGTTTAGACACACAGAGGCGGAATGGCGAATTGATCCGAGGCACCCAATTTTTAGTCATATTGGCGGAACCCTTTTAGTTTAAACAGACCGAGGCGGCCTTCTGCAACGGGAGGGGCTGTTGAAGACTTGTGGGAGGAGCTGTTGATGACGCCGCACGTGCGACCCACTGGCGGTGGATAAACAGGAAACAGCTGAGAGCAGGAATTAGCGAGCAGCTAGTAGCAAGAGGGAAACGCAAACCTGACAGACACTGTAAAGATGAGCAACTGGGGAGACAAGGCATTGCGCGCCCTCCTTGCTCTCACAAACGAAGAGGCCATTAACCGTCAGATGACAGGGATAGTGAAGGGCCGATCTTAAACGGAACCTTGTAGAAGACAAAAGTGGATACAGGCAATAAAACGTGAGGCTTCAACAGGGAAGAAATTGTGGGATCCTGACACTTGGTATGCCTGTGTGTGCAGCAAACACTTTGTCAAACCCTCCAAATGTATTTTTTCGTGAGTAACAGTTAACTGTATTTATTAGGGGTGCACGATAACTATCGGGCCGATAATCATCGGGCGATAACAGGAAACTATTACGTCATTCCGGTAAGTCCGATATCATGACGAATAGCCCCGATAACATAATTTTGTGAGCACGGCAGTGCCCCGCTCCCACTATGAGACCTGAATAGCCTGCAGTGAATGCTGCGTTCAAGTGACATTGGCATAAACAGAAAAACTCTTTCTGATTGGGAAAATTCAAGAATACCCCCTCATGTCAGAAACAACTNGCTCTCTCTCTCTCTCTCTCTCTCTCTCTCTCTCTCTCTCTCTCACACACACACACACATACACACACAGACGCGCACACTCTCTCTCACACTTTGCACGGTATACTGGTACCAACGGTAGACAGCGGCACTAAAACTCCACAGTACATATGATACCATAATGTTGGAGTACCGTAGTACTACGGTACCTCAGGTACCACTGCTGTGGGATAAGTTCAAAGTCCAGTCGCAAGAGGGTGAGTGTCCAATAACGGCGAATCCTGCCAGTTGTGGGTTGAACGGAGGTCACAGACACAGACAGGAATAGTATACCTGTCAAATACGGCGGCCATAGTGCTCCGCGGCGTAAGATAACGGCTTACCGGCGACGGATAAGTCCGGCTCCAGTTCTTGACTGTCATGACATGTCAGCTTCATTAAAAGTATAGCTGCAAATTAAAAGCAACAATAGATGTAAAAACACACAGAGACAATACATCTGTGATTAGTCCCCTAATTTAATTTTAACAATATTTTCAATCTCCAATTTCTCGTTTTATTTTATGGAAGTGATCAATGTAAGTGCACTTGTCCTAGAGCCGCCACAACGGTTTTTATAATACAAATAACTCTGTTTAGATAAAACCTACAAGCTTCTCTTCCTATGACTTTTACTAAAAATGTGTCTTGTATGTTTTCTGAAGCCTTTAAGTTACAAAAATGAAACACACTAGACTTCTGAGCATTTATACCTCCGACCGCGGCAGAGTGCTGCTGAAAGTTATACATTTTGATACATACAGGTAGGCTATACATATTGCAAAACTCTGTAAACTCTCAACAGTGACCGCGCCAGCCGGCGGGACTGCGGCTGAACCGCTTCCAATGTTCACTCATTCATTCAGTCGCGTGTTCTGTGTGTGTGTGTGTTTGTGTGTGTGTGTGTGTGTGTGTGTGTGTGTGTTAGTATGTCAGAGAGGAGGAGTATCAATAAAAAAAAGTTTCCACTAATTATTTCGGTGTTTATTTCTTTTATTCTTATTTTTTTAATTAAAATGCGTAATATAGCCAACAATATTATAGACCAAAAGTTGCAGTGCAGCAGCAGCTCAGCAGCAAAAAGAAAAAAAAAGGAATTATAAAAAGCCAACAAATAGTGTTAATTAACTGACATGAGACACTGGAGAGGTTGTCAGTCCTATTCTGTAGTCTGTCATATTTTTTTTTATTTTATCATAACTTCTCGGAAATTACTCAAATGCATTTTTGGTGTGCTTCTGAGCACACGGGCAGCATAAACAATGAAGTTACATATGTTGTGGTGCTTGGAGGGGCGCTGTAATCCTGGCGGTCCTTAGCACCATGGACAGCGCCAATGCATCTATCACTGTAGCGCAGAGGCTCTGATGCCTGAGACAGAGCATGTGAGCGGAGTTGGAGCTGCCTGGAGCGAGGAGCGGGAGGATTTTGTATGTATGTGCCAAAATAGGTAAAAAAAATCATAATTTCTTCGTCTTTTGTGGAATAAAATATTTGGAAACGAAAATGTATGCTTTGGTGTGCTTTTACAGAGTTTTGCAATATGTATA
>NC_065527.1:33960684-33967848 GCF_006386435.1 Epinephelus moara | reverse complement strand
GCGCGCACGAGAGAAACGCTGTCAACAAATTGTAAATTATTCAATTTATTTTATTTTAACCCGGGAGGTTAGAGAGCCCAGGTCCCTCTCCAGTATCCTGAACCCCCCTGGCCTGGAGGTGCAGGAAGGGCTGGTCCCGTGGCTGCACCCGGGCCGTCTGGTCTGGCTGCGCGCTGGCTGCGGAGCTGGGGTCATTCTCCTCCTCCTCCTCCTCCTCCTGACAAGATGATCTTCAGTTTTAAGCTCTAAAAGCTTTTTTTTTACATATACATTTGTACTTGTAGGGCTATAAGTTTACGTTTTTAGTTCACAGAAGCTGGTTATTGTTGTATTTATGTCAAAATAAAGTTTATCAAACGTTTTCACATCTTTGATTTTGTGATTTACATGCCAAAATGATCACAATTCAATTGGGAAAGACAAGTTCATTTTACAGGCTATGCATCAACAGCCCGTGGAGGTCTGCTCGCAGTTCCGTATATTCGGACACTGCGAGCTTGGACCTCCCGGATTATGATGACCATTATTACTGCGATTAGATCATTCTGATTAATGACTGACCATTAAGACGTGTTTCTGATAAATATTTTAATGTGCACAATAATAACCTTTCACATTGTAATCATATTTTTATTTGTTATCTTTTGCATATGTGTGGCTGCTCCGTGTGTGTCTGAGCAGAGTGCACGTGCGTTGTGCACCTGCCTAGAGCCGCATATTTCTAACTTGTTTAACAGCGAAATACTGCGCCGTTGACTTTAGACCAGGTTTTTGTTGGTCACTGGCGCATTTGCTTTTTACGTCATCTAACTAGCAGCGCGCCATGACTGCGCCTGACCACTCCTCATTTTTAGACCAACACACCCAGAGAAGCGCAAGTTCATTTGCTAGTTAGACGACGAGGGCGCAGGACGTGAAAATGACAACTGCGCCTGCATCTAAATAGCAATGACACTTGTGACATTATGCGCCCTCCGCCGTCCGCTTTAGGCCATCTAAATAGGGCCCAAAGGCTTCAGAAAACATACAAGACACATACAAAGTCATAGGAAGAGAAGCATGTAGGTTTTATCTAAACAGAGTTATTTGCATTACAAAAAAAACGTCTTGGCGGCTCTAGGACAAGTGCACTTACATTGATCACTTCCATAAAATAAAACGAGAAATTGGAGAAGATTGAAAATATTGTTAAAATTAAATTAGGGAACTGATCACAGATGCATTGTGTCTGTGTGTTTTTACATCTATTGTTGCTTTTAATTTGCAGCTATACGTTTAATGAAGCTGACATGTCATGACAGTCAAGCACCCCCACCCGGCATTCCGGGATTACGGCAGCCAATCAGCCTTGAGCTGCAAGCGACAGGACCCAGCAAAATACCGCTCCAGATAAGATTTCTCATCTCAAGCGACGAGCGAAAAATCGCTCTGTCGCTGTCGCTCGGAGCCCAAGCGATTTTTCTCCAGGGCGAATATACACTCAATCGCCCGTTTGCATTGACTTTGTATGTAAACTCGTCGCTAGCGAAAAAAAAATCAGGTCCGGTGTGAACACACCTTTACACATACATATATTTTCTCTCTCACACACATTCTCCTTACACATACATATATTTTCTCTCTCACACACATACATTCTTCTTTCACATACCTATATTTTCTCTCTCACACACATACATTCTCCTTTCACATACATATATTTTCTCTCTCACACACATACATTCTCCTTCCACATACATATATTTTCTCTCTTACACACATACATTCTCCTTTCACATACATACATTTTCACTCTTCTTTCACATACATATATTTTCACTCTCACACACATACATTCTCCTTTCAAATACATATATTTTCACTCTTCTTTTACATACATATATTTTCACTCTCACATATATATACACTTTACTTTTCAACACATACACATAGGCTGCGGTCGGAAAGTCTTTTTTGCTTAGGAAGGTTCCTAGCTGAGTGAAATGACCCGGAAGTATTTTAGTGGCCGCCATGATAAGAGCTGTTCGAATTCTCTAAACACTAAGGAAAGGAGGTTCAATGCTTCCTTTCAGATCTCCTTTAGCATAGGATACATCGGACCTTCCTAAGCGATAGGAAAGGAGATAATTCCATCCCACAAGTCATTGCGGTGGCAATATTTACGCACCATTCACAAACTCAAATGATTAGGAAAGAAAAAGATCAACATGACCGAGAAAGGAAGGCGATCACCATCTAAGTTACCGCTGTTTATGAAGCATTATACATCTCATGCCATAACTTGTTCATATATATTTTTTCAACTTTCAACATTATGTTAAACTTAGATGCGAACTGTGAACGTTTCGCTACTATTGGTGTACCCTCCGTCCACAGCTTTGTTTAACTTGTTTTCTTACAGGATAAACAAATATACAAATATACAATGCACATTTTAATTTTCCGATTTTCGTGTGAATGAGAAAAAATGGAAATCCACGTGCTTTTCCCATTTTCGTCTTCAAATGGCTAATTGATATAGAAATTAAACCAAAACCAGAAACCTACTTGTTTTTCGCCTTTATTGTTATATCTATATTATCTGCCCCTACTGCATCTCAAAACATTGGCATCGGCTATGCTTATGGCCTAGTAAATGCGCATATACTTGGCGTATCTGGAGATTTAAATAATCAATGAAGTTACTGCTTCCTACTTTTTATTCCCCTGTACAGTGTTTCCCTGCAGAGCTACAGTGGAAGGATCATAACAAAAAAATACAAAAGACTGTAACGTTAAAAGATATCTGCCTGAGGTTATTAAATACCTGCAGCGAGCACCCCACCCCACCCTCCACCCCGCAGCAGAAACAATAAGCACGTTTCCCCATAAAGAGAGACACTGTGTGCATTTACGCATGAGGCACAGCAGCGTCCCTTTTATTATTAATATTATTATTATTTATTATTTGTCTGTCTATCTATGCAGTAGGGGTACATACAGGGGCGTCGTTTCAGCAAAAGCTAAGGTATGGCAATATGACATGACGTCACAGAGCTACTGATGATGGAGTTTCAAAAATATGAACTTATATAAAACTTCACTTTGGTCTTTGACCTGTCAGAAGTACATACTATGCTATTTAAAACTGTTTCAAAGGACATGAAGCTGTTTCTCACATTCATAATACCTCATGTCTGCATGTAATGCACGACTTGGTGAGAGCAGTGAAAACATCGGACCTATTTCGGTGCATATTTCAGCACCACGGACAGCGAGCGGACGTTAATTATCATTAGTCATGTGTTTAACTTCACAGAAAATAAAGAAAATAAATTAATTACAAGCTCATTTCTAGAAGATGACCAAGGGGGCCGGTGTATGAAACACAGTAAAACAAAGGCCAAATTGGCACAATACTGTATAGGCAAATTTATTGGAGTGTCTCCAGAGACCAAAAATACAAGCTTAACATGACGACATGAAGAAAAAAACCCCACATACAATCAGACAGGCTTCAAGGCATCATTTAGACAGGCTGTCTACAGCAGCAGAGCAAAATGCTTTTACAACACATAGATAGCCTATCGTATTTTTCCAAATAGTAGCCCAGGCGTTTATTTCACAAAATCAATTTTGACCGCAGGCATTTAAAAGAACCAGGGTCTATTTGCTCAAGGCTTTTTTTTTTTTTTTTTGCACCGACCTGCACCAGGCTGTTATTTGGTTACAGTTCGTGTCCAGTATGTTTTTAGTGCAAAAATACTGTGTAATGTAGGGGTGAGTTTGTGTACAAAAATCTCTAAACATTTAGAGTGGGTCATTTTTTTTGTGTACACGTGTACACGGGTTTCACCGCTGGGTGGTGCTATTGCATTATACCAGTAAAGCCCCAGTTATCCGAATACCAACCGAACGGGCCATTTAACCAACAGTTACAGGCTGCCACACCGAAATATCGCCATCCTGACGGTCCGCCATCCCGAATTCTGGTTCCTGAGTCCTGACAGTGAGCTATGGCGAGCCTGTAGAAGCTGTATTCCCCATGCATGTCAGCGATTTTCACTGGGGACGCACGTGAGTAATTCAGGCTGACATTACCTGTTTTTCAGCGAACTCTTTTGGCAATTTTGTTAAAAGGCATGGCATATAGGTTCACAGTAACTTATTATTATTATTATTATTATTATTGGGTCTTATAAGAGTGGGCTACAATGAGTACCGGACCATCAAATCACAGCATCCGTGGTGAGAGGACACGGAATTGTGTGCGCTTTTACGCACGCGGGTCAAGGCGATCACAGATATTTGATGTGGAAAAGATGTAGCCAGATGTATTACCTGTTTTAGATACGTGGCTGTCTGTCCGTCCGTCCGTCCGTCCGTCCGTCCGTCGCACGAGTCATGTGCACCACTTTACCACCGACCCGTGCGTAAAAGCGCAAACAGTCCCTCAAGGAGGGACAACCATGAGGCAATGAATGAGGACCGGCGTTTAATAAGCAAAATGGGGTCAAACCCCCGGCGGCTATTAGGTGCCCGGCGGCTATTTGCCACCGGGCTACTATTTGGAAATATACAGAAACTCACATAACTCATAACTCGCGGAGGAGCGAAGTGGCGAACAATTTGATTCAATAACACTCGTATTCACTAACACTCGTATTCACTGATGAGCATGTTATTGACCTATTTAAGTGCAATACAATGAAAACAACTAGCCAGTGCGCCTCGAGTAATAACTACAGAACCTCTCTCTCTTTTTTTTCTCCCGATTCCAAGGTATGGCAGCTGCCATACCTCGCCAATACCTCGCCATACCTAAATGACGCCTATGGGCACATAATATTGATTTAACAATAAAGGCCAAACAAAAGTTAATTACTGGTTGTGGTCTAATTTCTACTCCACTTGCCCATTTGAAGAAGAAAATGGAAAAAGCACGTGGATTTCCATTATTTTTTTATTCACACGGAAAAACAAAATAATGCATTTAATATTTGTTTATCCTGTTATAAAACAAACAAGTTGAACACAGCTGTGGACGGAGGGGACACGCACCGTAACATATGCTCAGTTTGCATCAGTCATTTATTCATTTGAGCGTTGTTGTATTGCCAGCCTTCAGTAATATCATTAATTCATTTTACTACTTGGGATTCAGATGGGTGAGTGTGATCAAACATTCTCAATGTGACAATTTCGTTTCAGTTTGTGGCTGGTAGCCTATATTCCTTTTATTAATTCAATTCCGACCTTAGTAATTAAACAATATCTTTCACCGTGTTGTCCACGTTTATATATCCTGCATGACACAACACGATGAGAACGTACGCCCCATACGTTCTCATCGTGTGCATTTTGTAGTCCATCTTCAGAACATTGTAGTCTCACCACAGCAGACCCATGTCATTAACATCCTTCTCAGCCAATCACAGCGCAATAAATTCTTCTTCTTCGTTTGGTTTTATGGCGCGTTGCAACCATTGCTCATTAGGTGTATACCGCCACCTACTGTACCGGAGTATGTAGACGATAAATGGATTGCCTTCCGTTTCCACTATACTCCTTCCATTTCCACTATACTCTCACTCACACATGCATACATTCTTCTCTTACATACATATATTCTCTTTCAACATACATACATTTTCCTTTTACATACATATATTACTTATAGTATTAAATGACTGCATGTGCATGAGAGCAAAGTGTATGAATGTGTGCATAAAATATATGAATATGAGAGAAAAATGTATCAATGTGTGTGTTCAAATATATAAATATGAGAGTGAAAATATATGAATGTGTGAGTGAATATGTATAAATGTGTGAGTAAAAATATATGAATGTGTGAGTGAAAATGTATAAATATGAGAGTGAAAATATATGTATGTGTAAGGAGAATGTATGTGTGTGAGAGGGTGAGAATGAATTATGTCTTGTACGGCCCCTCATATAAAAAGCACTTTGAGTGGTCACTAGATGACTAGAAATGCGCTATACAAATGCAGGTCCATTTACCATAAACTCTGGCATGTCAGACAGCAGATATTTTCCTAATCAAGTCACATTTGCTCTTTGACCAAATGAAAGCAGTACAGTGGTGGTAAAGCTCCCTCTGCAGGGAGAAATCAGGACAGACTGTTTTTTTAAGATTCTGAGGCAAGTTTTTTGTTAATGGATATTTAATTTTGATTTTAGGTTGTTTTATAAAGGATAGCTGGTTTTCTAGATGTGATAAGTTGACTTGTTACTGGAGGTAGTTTTAGGACTGACAGTAGAGAAGTGGACATGTCCAAACACTTCACTACTGTGTGGATTAATAAATCTGTTTTTTTTGCCTGAAAAAGTCTCTCCCATTCCTCATCCACCTAAGTATTATCCGAGTCTTACTAAATCTCCCCAAAATACCGAAACCAACAATGACTACTACTCTGATTATTGTGAAAAATGGTCATTCCACGTCTTTGGATCAAATGTGGCCTTTTCTCTAGGACATTCATCTCTACATAAGCCTTGAAAACTGATGGTGAGTTGGTTTGTGTACAAAGTATCCAAGACCACACACAGCCGTAAACATTCAAGAGGCTGTGTGTTGCGGTAAAAACCTCGGTTGAGATACATATTCTACGGCCCAATCCCAATTCCTATCTTAACCCTCAATCTTAACCCTCAGTCTCAAAAATCTGCGCTCCCGCGAAGTGCTAGTGCTGTCCCGATTCTCAGAGTGTTGGGTTGAGGGTCAAGAATAAGGGCTGTATGGCCCTCACTTTTAAGATTGTCCAGGACCACCCTTGGCAATAAGTGCTGTCCCAGAATCCTTTGCGTATCATCCGCCGAGCTCAGCCGAACCCAGCCGAGCATAGACATATATACGTAGATGCCGCATTGAGCGCTGAGCCGTACGTCAATGTCCCCGCCATATTGGATGTGGCAAGGATGCGCTGTAAACTAATACAAGTAAATGGACTTGATTTCATAAAGCGCCTTTCTACAAAGAAATTTACGTTAATGCCTCTCGTTTATTCATTCACACACACACTAATATACTTGGGAAACAGTTAGGCACCAAAAACAATGTATTTGATCTTCTCAGATGGCTAAGATAAGAACTTTATTGATCCCACACAGGAGTAATTCACGTTACATCAGCTATAGAGAACAAGGTAGTGCCGAAAAACA
>NC_065527.1:33958857-33960445 GCF_006386435.1 Epinephelus moara | reverse complement strand
TGCTGTCAGGTCCCTGTCCTGATACCTGCCTGGTTTCTCCCTGTCCCTCTTCTATCTATTGCAATAATATAGATAATAAATGTGCAAAGCAAAATTAATAAATAGAATTAGGAATAGTAGTGGTGACATAGCTGTGGAAATTAATCGCACAGTCACTTTTATGCTCTAGATATTTTCTCTCAGCCAGTTATAATCTCTCGTCACCTATGAGAACCCTGCATGATCATCCTTGCTGGCCTCTGGTCCACTGTCTCCTTCCAGACCCAGCTCTTTCTATTGTGGCAATAAAGATTAAAAGTATATGTGCAAAGCAATAGTGAGCACAAGTTCTTATTATGGAGGAGTGGGTTTATTCCTAGCATGAAACTAGCTAGCAAGTGATTTAACATAGGTAACAATAACATTGGTATTCTTGTTAACTAGCTTAACTTGTTATATTGGCATCTATTAATTAGTCATCATTTTGCTAACATTATCTACATGCAACAGCATTACTCAACTTACACGGTTTGTTTGGAAGAAACTGTGCAAGGTTTTTTGCTTCTTGCTGGCTGGTTTGCTGAACATAGTTAACACAGAGGAACTGCCCAGCAGCACACCTCTCCTCTGTGTGTGATTGATTCAGATCACAACATGACAGCGTGTGTATGCTGCCTGGCGCCGCCTACTCATGGTGCGTTTAAAGACGGCTCGGAAAAACACGTTACCACATGTTAAAACTATTTGAACGGGGGTAACAGCTGTAAAAAGTGCGGGGGACAGAGGGCACAGATACGGCAAGTGCGGCGGACATATCCCCTGTGTCCCCCCTCAAATTACGTCCGTGCCTGCACACACAGATTCTAGATTAACAAGGGGGTTGCTTTATGGTCAATTTTCTAACAAAGGGGATGGCATCCCCCCTCATCCCCCCTCAATTCGACCACTGTATATATATATATATGTATTGTAGCGACCCTGCAGTAAATGTTCTGTTATAATGTCAGTGTTCTGTGAGTTAATGGCATGTTTGGGATTGAATGAGTATAGGTAGGGGGGCGGGGTGCGAGTGTGACGGGAATGAGGGCAATGTGTGAGGGTGCTGGTGTGTGTAGAGCGAGCTGGAGGAGAGAGCAGGAGTGCACAGTTGGAGTTACATCTAAGTTCTTGTTTGTTGGTTGTTTTGGCGTATTTACGGCCAACAGTAACCTATACTGTTCAGTAATAAACGGTGGTTTGCCGAATAACTGTGTCATCCTTTCCACACGCCCTGGCGGACGCTAAAGTAGTATATATATATAAGTAGTGCCGAAAAAAATACACAGTATATACTGTGTATTTTTTTTCGGCACTACCTTGTTTTCTATAGCTGATGTAACATGAATTACTCCTGTGTGGGATCAATAAAGTTCTTATCTTAGCCATCTGAGAAGATCAAATACATTGTTTTTGGTGCCTAACTGTTTCCCAAGTATATTAGTGTGTGTGTGAATGAATAAACGAGAGGCATTAACGTAAATTTCTTTGTAGAAAGGCGCTTTATGAAATCAAGTCCATTTACTTGTATTAGTTTACAGCGCATCCTTGCCACATCCAATATGGCGGGGAC
>NC_065527.1:33942139-33957384 GCF_006386435.1 Epinephelus moara | reverse complement strand
AAAAAAAAAAACTCATCACGTCTTTTTATCAACGACTACTGATGACGTATATTTCTTCTTCGTTGAACTGACAGACTGGACGGAGTTTTGGCATATTGCTGCCCCCAACAGTCTTAAGACGTATTTGCCTTTGAGGGGTGTCCCATTTTAAAGTCACAAGATAGCCCTTAACACTTGGTTTTGAGGGCTAGTGAGATTGAGGGTTGAGCTTGAGAATTAAGATTGAGGGTTAAAATAGGAATTGGGATTAAGTGCAAATGCTCTATATACATGTTCAAATAATCCTATTAAAACCCGAATAATACCCGCATATCTCATGTCTTAATGTTGTTTACATGGCAGTATTAAATTCAGAATATTGTCATTTTCAGAATAACAGGGAATATTAATGTGCATGTAAACATGGCCAATGTGTTGTTTCTCAATACTTTCTGACTTCTCCACCCTGTCTGTGGCTCTCAGCCCCAAACTCTTGGTTTCTACTGAAGATGTACATCTTTAGAAACATCTCACAAATAATTAAAAAAAAAAAAAGAACAGCTGGTAACTGTTGTTTTTATCAGCAATACTCAAACAGGAGGAAGTAGTGCAAGTAATGCAGTTTCAATGGTGGATTAACACACATTTGGTGCTGTAGTGAGTATTTCCAGTAGCGGTATATAGAACAGCACCAGCCTTATCCTGTACAAGTCTTCTTAAGCTTGAGAGAAACAAAATGCTCCTATGCTGAAATGAAACCCAAAATGTTCTCTCCGTTATTGTTCTCCTTCTTGGACCAGCAAACCACCAGACTGGTTTCAGTCTGTAAAACTACTTGAATATTTGGCTCAACAACTTGACTCAGACTTTCAAGTGGGTGATTTCCCACCATTTGTGGTGCCAAAATGGCTTCCTTTAATGTGTTTTGAGCAGGAATCTGACAGGATGTCAAGAGAGGAAGCAGAGAGATAACTGCTGATCACAGCTCATGTTGCAGGACACAGAGCATGTCACTGCTGAGGGGATGCATTTTGACTCTTGGCTAACCTTTCAGGACCAGTGAGTGAGCCTTTTGCTGTCAGTATATTCTGTAGTCCTCCACCTACCCCTGTGTACAGCAGTGCCTCCTTGTTAAATTTAAACCACCACTTTAATGTGGGGAAAAAATAGGTTTAAAATTCACAGTGTATAGTAACTTTGTTCAACAGGCTGTGCCTTTTACATGTGAGTATCTGCTCAGCATGTCTCGCATCTTTCTCGGATGTAGAAATTGTGCGAACATAACACTAAACCATCTGAAAAATCATTTGAGGAGGCATTTTTGATTTGACAACATAGATGGAAAATCATGAATAACATTAAGACTGTTTGCTGACTTTACAGCAGGCTGAATAGCTGTGTTCCACCTGTCTCCCCGGCTAACACTAACTGGTGGGATTAATAAAGTTGTCTGTATTTTCAAGGCTGTTTCACCTCTGACAGCAACCAGCATCACAGATAGATGTGGTTAGATAATATCTGTTGCACCTTTAACCACACCTAACAGTGATGTCACAGTATCCTGGGTTACACGTATACATCACTGCAGTTAGGTGAGAAGTTAACCAATCCTGTACATTTCACCTAAAACCCCTATCCAAGGCATATTCAAAGTAAATTGAAAGCTGTTCATCTTTAGTGCATGTATATGCATGGTCTCATTGGAAAGAAATCATGTACGTTTTTCCCCAACAGTCAGAATCACTGTAAGTGCTTCTGTCAGAGAGTTATAGAAGTTTCAACACATTTGAATATTTTCTTGAATAAAGATCTCAAGGCAATTGAATCGAACGCAACTGGACTTAGTTTTGTGGTAAGTCCAGTTGCGTTCAATTCAATTGCCTTGAGATAACTATGACCTGGATAAACAAGGCATGTTGAATAAAGATGCTGCTGATGACTAGAACTGTGATATCTTTGCTTGAAAACACAATGGAACCATATCATGAAGCCTCACATAGTCCAAATTCAAAGTAGATAACAATATCAGTGAAATTTTTTTTCCAGGTGCTTTACAAAAAAAAGAGGGTAAAACAATACACAGTATGCTTGAATATGGTTGGAATGCAGCCCCAAGGGGGCACAGGCCAGTGTTCTCATTGGGC
The DNA here is from genome assembly GCF_006386435.1 of Epinephelus moara. Classification (NCBI taxonomy): domain Eukaryota; kingdom Metazoa; phylum Chordata; class Actinopteri; order Perciformes; family Serranidae; genus Epinephelus; species Epinephelus moara. The sequence goes on along the minus strand of NC_065527.1, from coordinate 33,955,261 downwards.
CAGCCCAAGCCCGGATAAATGCAGAGGGTTGTGTCAGGAAGGGCAGCCGGCATAAAACCTATGCCAAATCAAACATGCGAATCACGAATATAACTTCCATACCGGATCGGTGGAGGCCCGAGTTAACAACGACCGCCACTGGTGCTGTTGACCGACAGGGTGCCAGTGGAAATTGGACTACTGTTAGTCGAAAAAGGAGAGGAGGAAGGCGTGTCCGTAGGCAGAGAGAGAAAACACTGGAATTTCTCAATTATGGGATCAATAAAGGTGTATCTTAACTTATCTTATCTTAAAAGGAAAGGCAAGAGTCTAGAACTGACAGTAGGGACTTCGAATGTTAGGACTATGACAGGAAAAGCTAGAGAGTTGGTTGACATGATTTAGAGGAGGAAGGTGCATATACTGTGTGTTCAGGAGACCAGGTGGAAAGGTAGCAAGGCTAGAGGCTTAGGAGCAAGGCTCAAGCTGTTTTATCATGGTGTGGATGGGAAGAGAAATAAAGTATGAGTTATCCTGAAGGAGGAGTTTGTCAGGAATGTTTTGGAGGTGAAAAGAGTGTCAGATAGGATGATGAGTCTGAAGCCAGAAATTGAAGGTGTGATGCTCAATGTTGTTAGTGGTTATGCCCCACAGGTAGGATGTGAGTTAGAAGACAAGGATAAATTCTGGAGTTAGATGAAGTGGTGCAGAATATCCCTAGAGGTGAGAGAGTGGTGATTGGTGCAGACTTCAATGGACATGTTGGGGCAGGGAACAGAGGTGATGAGGAAGTGATGGGCAGGTTTAGTATCCAGGATAGGAACGCAGAAGGACAGATGGTGGTAGACTTTGCAAAAAGGATGGAAATGGCTGTAGTGAATACTTTATTCAAGAAGAGGCAGGAACATAGGGTGACTTATTAAAGCGGAGGTAGGAGCATACAGGTGGACTACATCTTGTGTAGACGATGTAATCTGAAGGAGATCGGTTACTGCAAAGTCGTGGTAGGTGAGAGTGTAGCCAGACAGCATAGGATGTCAGTGTGTAGGATGACTCTGGTGGTGAGGAAGATGAAGAGGACAAAGGCAGAGCAGAGGACAAAGTGGTGGAAGCTGAAAAAGGAAGGTTTTCAGGGAGGAGCTGAGACAGGCTCTGGGTGGCCAGGAGGTGCTCCCAAATGACTGGACAACTACAGCTAATGTTATCAGAGAGACAGGTAGGAGATTACTTAGTGTGTCATCTGGAAGGAAAGAAGGTAAAGAGACCTGGTAATGGAATGAGAAAGTGCAGGAGTGTATACAGAGAAAGAGGTTAGCTAAGAAGAAGTGGGACAGTGTGAGGACTGAAGAGAGTAGACAGGAGTACAGGGAGATTCAGAGTAAGGTGAAGATAGAGGTAGCAAAGGCCAAACAAAGGGCGAACGACAACTTGTATGATAGGTTGGACAGTAAGGAGGGAGAGACTGATTTATACAGGTTGGCGAGGCAGAGAGATAGAGATGGGAAGGATGTGCAGCAGGTTAGGGTGATTAAGGATAGAGATGGGAATGTATTGACAGGTGCCACAAGTGTGATGGGAAGATGGAAAGAGTGCTTTGAAGAGTTGATGAATTAGGAAAATGAGAGAGAACATAGAGTAGAAGAGGTGACCATTGTGGAGCAGGAAGTAGCAAAGATTAGTAAGGATGACGTGAGGAGGGCATTGAAGAGTGGAAAGGCAGTTGGTCCTGATGATATACCTGTGGAGGTATGTAAGTGTCTAGGAGAGGTGGCGGTATAGTTTTTGACTAGGTTTTTCAACAAGGTCTTAGAGAGTGAGAGGATGCCTGAGGAATGGAGGAGAAGTGTGCTGGTGCCAATTTTAAGAACAAGGGAGACATGCAGAGAAACTACAGAGGGATAAAGTTGATGAGCCAATGAAGCTATGGGAAAGAGTAGTGGAAGCTAGACTAAGAAGTGAGCATCTGTGAGCAGCAGTATGGTTTCATGCCAAGAAAAAGTACTACAGATGCAGTATTTGCTTTGAGGATGTTGATAGAGAAGTACAGAGAAGGTCAGAGGGAACTGCATTGTGTCTTTGTAGATCTAGAGAAAGCATATGACAGGGTGTTGAGAGAGGAGCCGTGGTATTGTATGAGGAAGTCTGGAGTGGCAGAGAAGTATGTTAGAGTGGTGCAGGACATGTATGAGAGCTGTAGGACAGTGGTGAAGTGTGCTGTGGGTGTGACAGAGGAGTTTAAGGTGGAAGTGGGACTACACCAAGGATCAGCTCTGAGCCCCTTCTTGTTTGCTATGGTGATGGACAGGTTGACAGATGAGGTTAGACAGGAATCTCCATGGACTATGATGTTTGCAGATGACATTGTGATCTGTAGTGAGAGCAGGGAGCAGGTGGAGGAAAATCTAGAGAGGTGGAGGTATGCCCTGGAAAGAAGAGGAATGACGGTTAATCATAGCAAGACAGAATACTTGTGTGTGAATGAGAAGGACCCAAGTGGAATGGTAAGGTTACAAGGAGTAGAAATAAAGGAGGTGGAGGATTTTAAGTACTTAGGGTTAACAGCCCAGAGCAGCGTGGAAAAGAGGTGAAGAAACATGTGCAAGCAGGTTGGAATGAGTGGAGAAAAGTGTCAGGTGTGATGTGTGATAGAAGAGTACCAGCAAGATTAAAAGGAAAGGTGTACAAGACGGTGGTGAGACCAGTGATGTTGTTTGGTTTAGAGACAGTGGCACTGAGGAAAAGACAGGAGTCAGAGCTGGAGGCAGCAGAGATGAAGATGTTGAGGTTCTCTTTGGCAGTGATGAGGATGGATAGGATCAGGAATGAGTACATCAGAGGGACAGCTCATGTTAGAGATAAAGTCAGAGAGGCCAGACTGAGATGGTTTGGGTGTGTTCAGAGGAGGGATAGTGAATATATCGGTAGAAGAATGCTGAGGTGGGAACTGCCAGGCAAGAAGCCTAGAGGAAGACCAAAGAAGAGATTTATGGATGTAGTGAAAGAGGACATGAAGTCAGTTGGTGTGAGAGAAGAGGATGCAGAGGATAGGTTTAGATGGAGGCAGATGATATGCTGTGGCGACCCCTCAAAAGAACAGCCGGAAGAAGTAGAAGAAGCAGAAGTTTGAATATGGGTGGAAAAACAAGTCAACACAGGCAGAAATGTCTATTTAGGAGTTTACTGAAAAATCATTTGAGGAAGCATTTTTGGACACTATTACAAAACCCAAATTAAAAAGAAAGGTTGTTGTCCTTAAGACAACAGGGGATCAATTTTTTAATAATTTATGTACATTTAAAATAGACTATGATGACAAAAAGGGGTAAAAAACTGCTCTGGTAGTGAGGAGTGTAATTGACTACAAGACCCATAAGCCATCGGGCCAATCGCTGGCAATTTTTTGGCTATGAGGCTCAAGAGAGTAGGGGAGGCACTTCCTTTACCACAGGCCCTTGCTGACTATTGAAGCCTACAGTTCATCCCAGTATCCCTCCTCGACTCCTCTATGCTCAGTCACTACTGGATATCGATCGAGACTCGCCACCTTGCCACCTAAGACGTCCAAAATCATTAAATGCGGTTAGAGGAGTCGAGGAGTAAAGAACAGAGGAGGCTTTCAGTGGAGAGGGAGGTGAGGATACACAAGTGCAGCCATGGAAGTCTTTTCTGACGGACACATCCCCCTGATTGGATATTATTTGTTGATTGGACAGCGCAGCATTGCAGCTGATTGGACTGATCTGATACATCACAACATCACTGGAGTTTCATAAGATAAGAGATTAAACTAAAATTGTATCACTCCCAAGTTTTATATTTCATTTTTTTCTAATTCACTATCTAGCAAGTGAGTCTCAACAATCGGAACAAAAAGAGGAGCACACACTACTTTCTTTATCTGTTAGAAGAAAAATTCTCTTTACGATCTGTTATGTCCCTCATCAACTTGTATTATTGATGCAGTTAAATGCAGAGTCTGTCTGACAGCAAGAAACACTTTTACGTCACTGATCATTTACATTCAGTCACACGTGAGGCTGGTCATTCCTGAGTGTCTGGTTGATGAGTTACAGAATTTCAATTTTCCCTGAAACATTTGGCCAAATAAATAATTTTAAGTGTTTGAAAGATACTGAGATTGTCTTGGTTACTTTTTAAATGTGTATTTTAACCACATGTTTTTGACCTTATCTTAAGCTGTTTTCATTGTTTTAAGTTTGTATAACCCATGATCTTTTAATGAGACTTACCTGGCTACTGACACGGACGCCGGTCATCAGGGTTTCAAACCACCGTGACTGATTTCACTCAAGATTGCCAGCTGAGACGAATGTCCATGCTAACAATGCCCTCCTCAGGACTGTGAGCTACTTCAAAAAGCAAATAGAGAGACCACTAACCTGAAAGAGGATATTTGGTGTTTTTTTTTAATGATGAGCTGAAGAAAAAAGACTCTCCTCCGTCCCATTTCATGGAGGTGGCTTCTGGGCAGTCTCGACAGCTTGCTTCACTTAGCGCAGCTGTTCAGGACACAGCTCTGTGGAATCCCTCCATTAGTCCACGACTCTTCTCCTGGTCAACTCCCAACCACCAGTCGTCCTGGGCCGAAGTGGTGGTCCGTGGCCACAAGAGATACTTGTACCGGGCTATCTCTCTGCCTCACCTATCCTTCTCCAACCGCTATGGGACCCTGTGACAACAATCCGGAGGACGACTTCCTCTACCCGTTTTAAGATCCTGAAAGACATCTTATAAGGAGACCCTCTGAAAGTCCTCCTTGCCTGGACCTGGCAGGGGCATCCCACCACAACGAGTCTGCTGCCGCTGCCTTGCTGCACCTCCTGCCTGCTCGGATACCTCATCTCCAGCCAGAGTACTTGACACACAGTGTAAAAACAGATCAGCAACTCTCCTGGCATGGGAACCCTCAGCAGCCATCTCCTCTTCCCCTCTTCCCCCCAATCATATTAATAGTTGGGAATTCCATGACCAGAAACATCCATATCTTCAACACCGCATATGGGGACAAATGATGCTGCTCATCAGCAGCCTGAGCTGTCAAAAAATGATTTTAACAACCTTTTTAACATTTTAAATAACTGTGGAAAGTCTATGTTTATTTCTAGTCCTATTCCCACACTGGCCCGTGGTACAGGACAATTCACCAGAATCTAAAGCCGGAGAACGTGGCTTCAATCTGCTTGGTTTTATTGACAATTTTAATTTGTTCTGGAATCACTCCTCACTCTTCAGGACTGACGGAGTCCACCCCAACAGGCTGGGTAGCCAAATGCTAGCGGCTAACCTGCTGCATGCCTCACAGTCATCTCCACGTGACTGACTGTTCACATTGCATACACGCACCCCGGAACCTCCCCCTCCTTCGCTGGCTTCATGTCAGGCCTCTGTCTTAAGCATCAGCCCCCCCTACTGTTTTCCCGTGACATCCATATTGCACAGTAATTCAACCTACTGGTGCATACCACAAACACGCCCACTCCCAGCCCCTAACATTTTTCTGAATCCTTAGCCGATGTAAATTAATGAAATGAAATTTTGATTGTTGGGGACTTAAATTTTCATGTTGACAACACCTCAAATTGTGCTGCAACTGAGTTTTTAAACATTACTGATTACTACAATTTTGTCCAACATGTGCATGGTCCAACCCACAAGCATGGACACACATTAGACCTAGTGCTTACGCTGGGCTTGAATTTAGGCAGTCTCTCCATAAGAGATTTGATGATCTCTGATCAGATGTGCATCAGTCCTCCAAGCTAGTGTAAAACCTCAAAAGCAAAAGTTACAGTTCCGTGTTTTCACTGAACAAACACAGCACAGTCCTTCCCATCACTTTTCAACGCAGCTAGGCACCAGTTGGCTTCTCTTTCTAATACAAATGACCAGTTACTAGTGTTATAGGCTTGGCTGGGCCACCTTTAAGGTTAGGCCACCTTAAGAAGGTCTGATTAGGGTTGAATGGGCTCGAGGTGTAGCTTATTCATGCTGCCCTATATATACACCAAGGAAATCCACAGGCTGCAAAGTCACCGCTCCTCATTCCTGTGGTGAGTTATGTTGGGGTGTACATTCAAGCTGTGTCCTTTGTTTCTTTGATTGGTGTGTGTGTGTGTGTGTGTGTGTGTGTGTGTGTGTGTGTGTGTTTATGGCTGCGGACAAAAAATGTTTTTCATCTTGTTTTTGATTCATATTTAATAAACCTTATTGTTATTACTTGGAAACCTCGTCTCTGCTATCCCCTTTGTGTCAAATTGGTAAAGAGGACCATCTGAAATGGTCCCAGTCCGCACTCTCTGGTCACACTAGCATCTAAAAAACACACCGGGCTACACAGCCTCTCTACCTGAGCAGCTTCAGCTTTTTTTCCTTTTCTTTCTTTCTTTCTGTCAGCGACATACACTCCTAACACAGGACGGGTTGTTTTTATTGACTGAGTTGATTATTAAGCCATAGATGGGCGGATCGGCTCTGATAGCACCCGAATCAGCATGTACGCATCAACCATCCAGCCGTTACAACATGATTGAGCTAGCAAAGCAGTTTTGTGTTGCTGTGTGTGGTATTTATTCAGTTTTGGGAAATCACGATGTCTAGAAAGCGTCAGTGGCTGCAGCTGACAGGGACGGCTAACACTAGCAGCAAAGCTAACATCAGGACATCATCCGTTAAAAGCTTCCCGTTGTCGGATACGATATGAAACTACTCCAGTTAGCTCAATCATGTTGTAACTAAGACATCCGCTGGAAAAAATATTTTTTTCATGGACCGTTTTTTGAGTTATTGAGTTACAGACACCGCTAACGGCTAACGGCTAACAGCTAACAGTTAGCCCAGCTAATCTACGATAACCATGTTATTAATTACAAACAAAACGTGCACACCGAAATAGTAACGTTTGTTCGATCATTGTGATTATAGATTTTACAAACATCAGATTAGTCTAAACGGTGATATAGTGACGTGAAAATGTGATATACATATCTATAGCTAAACTCAACAAGGTAAACAACAAGGCGATTCCCATTTACACAGTGGTCAAGAGTGCTGGACCGGAAGTGCCACACAAAAAAACGGAAGCTGGCTGCGTTCTGTTTTGCCTCCGTGTTTCCGTGAAAAATAAGGTGGATACATCAGCTCCAAATCATTCAAAATTCAGTGGCTAGAATTTTGACCAAAACAACTCGATCCTTACACATTACACCTATTTTGGCCTCCCCGCATTGGCTTCCTGTCTCTTTTAGAAGTCATTTTAAAGTTCTTTTAATCACATACAAGGCTCTCAATGATCTGGCACCGGGGTATATAACTGAGCTCCTCACACAGTACCACCCAAACGGGCCCTGCAGGTCTGCTAATCTGGGCCTTCTAACTGTTCCAGAGTCCAAGTTAAAAGACAAAGGGTAATTGAGCCTTTTCAGTTCTTGCTCCCGAGCTTTGAAAGCATCAGATCAGCTGACTCTGTTCATGTCTTTAAATCTCGCCTGAAAGCTTTTACAGATTGGCCGTTTCCGACAGTTGATAGACTTATTGTGTGTATCGGAGTGTATGTGCGTATGCAGCTATGTGTATATCTATGCACGCTTACTGGTCTATATGTGCTTAAGCATATATGTTGGTGAAGATGTTTGTATATGCTTATGTTTTATTAGTATCACTTTTGTTTTGTACTTCATTCTCAAAAAGCCCTTTGTGCTTTCAGCTCAAAAGTGCTCTACAAATAAAGTTATTATTATTATTATATGTATGTATAAAACATTATGTATGTGCAGACACAAACTCCATTTTAAGTTCCTATAGCTGTTAATAAAGCTAACAGCTGAACCACCTGTAATTATCTGCCGTTATCATCACAAACGGATGTCGCCTCAGGTGAGGTTTCAGAGGAAATCACACTTAAGTTCTTTATAGACATATTTCCTTGCTTCTTCGCTCCTTGCATCTTATACTCGCATCCTTCCCCTTTGTCTTCCAGTGGTGGAACTTAGATGCGAGGAAGAGAAGAATGTTTGAATCCGGCCGTGCCAACATCCAGGTTTGCCAACGTTTCATCAGCCGAACTGGACAAAGTTACACAGTTGCAGATCAATGTAAATACAAAGTAGTTTGTGAGTCCCTGCCGTGTGTGCTGCATTGCCTGGAAACGGACTGGGGGAACTGTTTTTTTCCGCAGAGCTACACAACATACTTAAATAATTTATTTCGTCACCTTTTCTTAACATTTCCTTACTCAGCATTGCTGTTTTGTTTTTGTTTTTTTAATATTTTTTTGGGCTTTTGCCTTTAATTGACAGGAGAGAATGAAATGGGGGAGTGAGAGAGAGTGGGGGGATGACATGAGTCGAACCCGCGACCGCTGCAGCGAGGCAACGCCTCTGTATATGGGGCGCCGGCACTATCCACTACGCTACCGACGCCCCAGCATTACTGTTTAAGCTGTTGTTGAACTGTTGTATAAAAACAATATCACACTCAGGGTCGTGATGTTGTACTGTTTATCGTCAAACTGTCTTCGGCACGAGGCTGCCGAATCACAGCCGTGGCGATTTACAGTACAATATCACTCCCTCTCGTGTGATATTGCTTAATTATAGTTTAGGAGTAAGCTTCACGGGCTGTGTGCCTCTCTTATACCCCTTTAACACCAAATTAGCTCTGGTTCTTGAACTACTTATGTTTAAAGTTCCCAGTTTAAAGCTATCTAGTGAACCAGCATGCGTTTCCACCTGTTTTGAGTGGAACCATTGTAATCAAGGATGTGTTATCAACAGAGGGTGATACACAATGCAAACAAAAGTAAACAGTTGTAGCAAAATTGTGGATTACATTGATTACCTGCAAACTTTTGTTTCGTTACTACAGATATTTGTTTTTACCCAAAAACAAGCATGAACCAACTATGAATGAGACAGCTGCTTCAGCCACATTGAACAAACTGAAAGCTATCATGGACAATAGCAGACACCCTCTCCACAGCCTCCTGGAGCGACAGAGGAGCAGCAGCAGTCGGCTCATCTCACTGCATTGCAGAACAGAGCGTTTCAGAAGATCCTTAGTCCCCACGGCAATAAGACTGTAATACGTCCTGAATCCAGTGAGACACACACTAACAAATTTTCACAACTGGACTGGACTGTGTAATGTAATTATTTTAATTTAATCTCTATTTATGCACTTATTTATTTTATTTTTTTTAAGATTATTTTTATGGGCTTTTTGCCTTTATTGACAGGACAGAGAGCGAAATGGGGAGACAGAGAGAGAGTGGGGACTGACATGCAGCAAAGGGCCGCAATCCGGATTCGAACCTGCGGCCGCTGCAGCGAGGCAGTGCCTCTGTACATGGGGCGCCGGCACTATCCACTACGCTACCGACGCCCCATGCACTTATTTTTAATGTATTTTATTTGTTGTCTTTTATGAGCTGCTGGACAGCTGAATTTCCCTTTGGGATAAATAAAGTTCTTTCTTTTCTATTCTATTCTCTGTCGTTGCCTTCTCTATCCTCTTTTCTCTCTCTTCCTATAGAATATGACACTCCTATCATGGTTTGCACTTCAGGTCAAGACAAACCTGCTATTTTTTGGTTCGAGCTGAGAACCAACTTTCAGGTTCAGAACCAATTTATTTTTGGTCAAAATGCTCTGAACGGTCCAACATTCGGTGCAGGAATTGGAACGGAACTGGTTCCACGTTAGTGGAAAATGGGCACAGGGTTCCTCAAGCTTAAGGCGAATTAGATTTAAGACTTTTTAGGATATTTTTTAATGCCACTCAGGATGAAATTCTAGATCAATTTTCCAATCACTAAAATTGAAGGAGGGAAAAACACGAACTGACATTAATTACTTAGGGTTAGGACCAATTTTGCCCATGTGTTTATTGTAACATGAAACATGACCTTTTTTTTGTCTCATGGTGATGACGAGGGTAGAAGAGCACTGGGATATACCTGGCATTTATTAGCGAGTCTTTTTGCACTGCCTTGTCCTGGTTTCAGCCATGTCATGAAATCTTGGTCACCATAAAACTGTAATTAATAGCTTGGGCTATTATTTGCTTAAATAACTGAAATCAACGGGCCTATATTTGGGACAGGCATCTATATGGGACAATTCTTTAATTCCTTTTACACAAAACTGTTGCTCAGCAAAGATGAGAAAAACGATCACATTATTAATTTAAACCAGTATAAATATTACTTGTATAAAAATTCTTCTTCAGATAATATATTAGTTACGAATCATTCATTTGATCTAGCTCTGACAGACAACACATCAGAGAGAGAGAGAGAGAGAGAGAGAGAAAGAGTTACAGCACTTGAGGATAACGGCACCTGGCATACTGACACAACACCACTTTATCCTGTTAAAACAATACAAGTTGGATTAATTTTTAGGAAAAACCCTTTTGGTAAAAACCCTTTCATGGTAATCAAGGAATGGACACAAAATTTGAGGTAGCCAAAAACTCGCTTTTACACATCTTAACTTCTATTAAAAAATTTAATTGCTTGGCAACCAGACCAGGCGTCTAATTCAAACAGGTGTTAATTTGTCAAAATATGTAGCCACACTGGGCTACTAAATGGGACTGGGCGTTTAATTGGGACTAGGCTTTTAATTGAGGTTTTATGGTAAATAGCCAGTTTTCATTGAATCTGCACTTCCCCATGTCGTCCACAGTACCACGACAGTTAGCTACGAGACAGTAGACTGCTCTAAGCATCCTGGCTGGAAACAAAATTTGAGGGTGTTGGTTCAGCTATCTTGATCTGTGTGATGTTTCTGCGGCAGGCATTTGGTGAATTATAAGATTGTGATAAGATTAATTTAAGACGGTTTATTACCAACTAAGGCCTTTTTTTAAATTAATGAATTCAATGCCTTTTAAGACTTTTTAAGGAACCACAGGAACCCTGATCAGGTAACAGTTAGAAACAGACTATCCATGCTAAACTACAGGGCACATGGACCTGTTTTGGGCCCGAGACATGTGGCATTTACAACCCACCAGCATTAGGAGATGCTGTGGATCAGTTAGTATCGTTGCATCATGGTTAGATCAGAGTAAACTGCTGGAGTAACTCTGGAGTTGGGACTCCACAGGTGGCAGCACTGCAGAGCTGCTGTCTTGACTCTGTCCTGCCACTGGATCAGGATGAGAGTGTGAGGTTGAATCTGTGCAGTTCCTCTTCACTTTGATCATCTTTTTCTCAAACAGGTCACATTGTCAAGGATGTCAACATTGTAAGAGATGTTTTTGTACCAAAGTAAGCTTCATTAGTCACCCACAAGCTCACCATGAACCAGCAAGATGCTTTGATGACCCATCGTTCAAAATGGACGAGCATAAACATGACACGAGCCACTGTTGAGTAAGAGTCACTCCTTCAGCCTGTGGGCGAATATCAAAATAGTTGATTTTATTTATACTGTATTAAAGTTATAAACACATCAGGCAGTGCTTTTACACTTCACCATACAGACATGGGAATCAATCAATCTTGTGGATAATCTCCCAAAGCTAATTACAGTACAGTGATAATCATTTCTCTAGCCACTCCATTGTTGTTGCAGAAACAAATAAAAATTGTCAAACAATCAGTGGTTTTTCAACAAACCTAAGCTGACCAAACCATTGTTTGGATGTCATGTAATTACAACTTGCCCTGCATCAGGACTTCAGAGTGATCAGCAGTAAAATGTCAGAATCAGGTTTAGATCTCATTTGCAGCTTGGAACTTGTTAGACGTTTAAGACAGTTAAATATTTTTAAATAGCCTCTCCATTATAATTTCATCCTTCATATTAACAATTTCCTTCTATTTCACTGACCTGAATAAAGTGATGTGGTGGAAATGTGTAACCCTCAGAAAACTATCACATTGCACATTGATGGAGTTACGTATATATAAAAACTAAGCACAAAAAGTAAGGAAATTTGTGTTTGGTAGATTACTTCTTTGTTGTAACAATGCTTCTTGGCAGTAAATCACCGTTGGAAAGCCTGTTTATGCCCTTTGAAATGGTGCCACATTTGTAAGGAACATGCATTTTTTGGGGGAGTTTTTCCAGCTGTGAGGGTCCAAAGGACAGGGATGTCGTATGCTGTAGTGCCCACTGAGGCAAATTGTGATTTGTGATATTGGGCTTTATAAATAAAATTGAATTGAATTGAATTGTGGGATGAGCAGCAGAGCTGAGTATGTGGGTTGCACCCATGAAATATTTGCCAAATCTTCTCTGCCAATGCCAAACAGCTTTTTTTGTTGCTGTTGCTATTGACTCTTGTTTTGCGCTTTTGATACCCCCAGGTGCTGACAATCAGGTGCCAATCAGCACCTGTGAGAATGGGCCCTGCCACAGTGGTCAGTTGGTGTCTGCTCCAAGAATCAGCATGCCACGTTTGACTGATCTAGATAGGGCCTGTGCGATAGGGCAACTTCAAGCTGGTGTTCTGCAAAACCAAGTTGCGGCATTATCTGGAGTGAGCCCTAGTACCATCTGCAAACTGAAGGCCAAGAACCATATAAAGGGGGATGTCAGAGACAGGCTGCAAAGTGGGCGTCCCAAGAAGATGGCACCCCAAGAAGACCATTTCCTCATCCTGTCAGCACTTAGGACTGCACGCAGCCAATCTCTGGTCTCATAGGGCTGCTGGGAGACCTGCCATGACTGCCCTTCACCGCCAGCCCTGTTTGCGCTGGTGTTGGCAACACGTGCACTGGAACCTGATCATGTGGAGGAATGTTATGTTCAGCGAAAAGTCCAGATTCTGGTTACAGCAGCTGCTGCACCGATACAGTACCATCTTTTAGTGGAGGCAGTGTGATGGTGTGGGGCAGCATCTCCATCACTGGAAAAACGAGGCTTTTGATCATTGGAGGCAATCTCAATGCAGAAAGATATCGAGATTAAATTCTGCAACCAGTGGCAATCCCATATCTCCACAGTCTGGGACCGAACTCTATCCCCCAAGATGACAATGGTCGCCCCCACAGAGCAGGGTTTATCAGAGACTACCTCCAGAATTTGGGAGTGGAGAGGATGGAATGGCCTGCCAGCAGTCCTGACCTCAACCCCACTGAACACTTGTGGGATCAGCTTGGGTGTGCTGTTC
>NC_065527.1:33926502-33941604 GCF_006386435.1 Epinephelus moara | reverse complement strand
ATACATACATATATATATACATATATACATATATATACATATACATATATATATACACACACACATATACATATATATATTATATATATATTTCAAGGCCATGTTCAAAAACTGATCGAAGGCCATCAGTGCTAATTCAAGATAAACTCCACCCTTGATCCTTTGCTGTATCCTGCACAAGACATTCCCAGGGCTCTCAGAGGGTTTTGGTGTTCTTTCTTTCTGGCAACAGCAACTTAATTTACTGAACTGATTACTTAATAAGTTTAAATTTCCCTGTGTAATACAGCAGATCTCCCTTTAGCTCTGCTCTAGTGAAGCTACTGTAAGTGTAGCCATGATTCAGGACCATCTTACTGCACCATCACTGCTGTTATCTCCTGGAACTTGGACAAGTCAATGAACAAGTTCTTACTTACTTGTATGTACATTACCTAACCACCAAGGATGTTAGGTTTCCGTTTCGGGTAGGGTTTTTTTTTTTTTTTGTAAGCAGAATTAGGGAAAAACTACGGGCAAACTTGGTGGAAGGGTATAGCATGATAGCATGGGCCAAGCAAGAAAAACCCATCAAATTTTGGAGTGGCTCCAAATCAGAGAGTAGATACACAAATTATTTTTTAAATTTCATTAACACTGCAAGATAAGGCATTTGGCCTTGGCAGTGGTCTGCACTCTCCTAGTTGCCTTCTAGTTATCCTTGTTGTTAACATCTTCCTGTAAACTGTTCTTGGAGCTGTGTGGAGGAACTTAAAACCATACCAACCACATACAAAATTTCTTGTATGTGTACACATACTTGGCCAATAAAGCTTATTCTAATGACCAGATGTGTTATACAAAGAATGTTAAAAATGCAAACTCACCTGAAGGTAGGTAATCTTCTACGCTATCTGTAAACTAGGGGGAAAATGTCATCAGGCTGATGTTAAGTAACAACACACGATTACTCGACAAAGAAAGGTCTTTTCCATTACGGTCGATACAAACTATGTTTAGTCAAAGATGCCACAAGATATCTTCCTTGCTCATTAACTGGAGTGCACTGTGTGCTCAGTGCTACCACTAGTACAGATGCTATATTACCTTCCAGCCTATATTAAAGAAAAATTAACAACATTTTTTGGAGGAGGATGTGGCCACTCAACTTACAGCTGTGTTGGGGAGGCTACAGTAAGTTTTAGTCAGGGTTTCAGAAACAGCACTCCACTAAAACTGCTCTTCTGAGAGTTTCAAATGATATTCTAATGTCCTCTGATGCAGGTGATTATTTTGTGTTGATACTGTTTTTGAGTCATATTTGAGTGTGTTTTTCTTTTTAATGATTATTAATATTTCCAACGAGATGAGTAAAGTTGTGTACACAAAGGACAATCATCTGGCTCTGAGAAGAGTTAAACATCCCATACTGGCTGAGCTGAGGAAGCTGTTCAAAGTTCAGGAACTAAGGCAAAGGCTAGGAGGTGGAGATAGAAGCCTTTCCTGCTGTCGGTCTTTATGGGGAATGTCAACTCGCTCTTCAACAAGTGTGATGAGCTGCTGGCACTGGTGAGAAGCCGACGACTTTACAGGGAGTGTAGTCTCATGTGTTTCTTGGAGAGTTGGCTGAATGACAACATGCCTAACTCCTGTGTGAACCTACCTTGCTTCTCTACTGTGCGAGTGGACAGGGACACAAAGGCGAGCGGCAAAAACCGAGGTGGGGGATTGATCATCCTTGTAAACAATAAATGGTGTCATCCTGGACATGTCACGGTGGAGGACAAGATCTGTTGTCAGGATAATGAACTGTTGGCAGTCAGTCTTAGACCGTATTATGTACCACAGGAGTTTTCACACATTGTCGCCATTATTGTTTACATTCCACAGCAACAGCAGTGACGTGTGACGTCATGCATAAAATTGTTGCTGGAATTCAGACCCAGCAACCTAATGTATTCATTGCAATAACGGGAGATTTCAACAAGACTACTCTGTCCTCCAATCTGACTGGGTTTGTTCAGTATGTGGACTGTCCCATGAGGGAGAATAAGACACTGGAATTGTTTTATGGAAATGCTAAGGATGCCTACAGTGCCTCTGCCCTACCACCTCTTGGCAGATCAGATCATAATCTGGTCTCTCTCCAGCCTACATACAAACCCTGTGTATTAAAGTTGGCCTGTTAACACCCACTCAGTCAGGAAGTGGTCCCCGGAGACCAGTGAGTCTCTTAGGGACTGTTCTGAATTACAGACTGGACTGTACTGGAGCCACAGGACAACGACATGGACATGGACAAGAGGGTGGACAGTCTGGCAAAATATATACACTTCTGTAGGGACACTGTGATGCCATTAAAGACTGTACGCTGCTTGCCCAGTATTAAATCCTGGGTTAACAATAATAACAAGCAGCTCCTCAACCAGAAAAAGTTGGCGTTCAAGAAGGGGGACAAGGAGAGGCTCAGGGAGCTTCAGTATGAGCTCAAGGAGAAACTGAGACAGGCAAAGGTGGACTACAAAAGAAAGGTCGAGAGTAAGCTGCAGCAGAACATCAGACAGGTGTGGAAGAGAAAGAGGAACCTGACAGGCTATTCGAAGAAGAATTGCCAGGTTATGGACGGTGCAGTGTTCACCCTACCACTGCATTCATCCCCCCTTTCACAGTGTCACCTGCTGCTGCTGCTGCTGCTGCTGCTGCTGCTGCTCCTGCTCCGCTGGCACCTGGAAGTAGCCTACCACCCACGACCAACTACCACTGTCCTTTACAGCAGACGAGGTGAGGGCGAAGCTCAGGACACAGCGTGCAGTATGTCAAGCTTGGAAGCTGTGTCTCCGGGATGGCCAGGAGCAGCACGGGTGCTCCACAGGGAACTGTTTTAGCACTGTTCCTGTTTGCACTCAACACAGTGGACTTTAAGTACAACTCAGAGTCCTACCACATACAAAAATACTCTGATGACACAGCTATTGTGGCTTATATCAGGAGCAGGAGTACAGTGACCTTGTGGATGCCTTCAAGGACTGGTGCAGTAAGTGCTGTCTCCATCTGAACACAGCCAAAACCAAGGAGATGGTGGTGGATTTCAGAAGGAAGAGGTCATCCCATCAGCCAGTCTCCATACAGGGGGAGGACACTGAGGTGGTGCACACCTACATATATCTGGGGGTCCTCTTGGTTGAGAAGCTGGTCTGGTCTTCTAACACCGACGCCCTCCACAGGAGGGGGCAGAGCTGCGCGTTCTTCCTGCGGACACTGAGGTCCTTTGATGTATGTGTGGAGATGTTGACCATGTTCTATCACACAATGGTGGCCAGTGCACTCTTCTACGCTGCAGTGTGCTGGGGAGGCTGCTTGACAAAAACACCAAGCGATTGGACAAGTTGGTTAAAAAAGCTGGCTTGGTGCTCGGCAGGAGACTGGACCCACTAAGAACTGTGGTGGTGAGGGGCATATTGAACAAACTGAAAGCCATAATGGACAATAGCAGACACCCTCTCCACAACCTCCTGGAGCGAGAGAGGAGCAGCTGTAGCAGCTCATCTCACTGTGTTGCAGAACAGAGCGTTTCAGGAGATCCTTCATCCCCACCGCAATAAGACTGTTTAATACCTCCTGAATCCAGTCACACACAAACTTACACACAGCACATTAGCCACAACTGGACTGAGGAATGGGCAATTTTATTTTAATTTGATTTTTAATTTCTATTTATGGACTTATTTTAATTTATTTTATGTCTATTTTAATACCACTGCGTTGTTGTTGATGAGGGGGAGTAGTCACTTTATCTGCTACATTGTCTTTCTTGTAAGTTGCATGTTGCCCTTGTAAAGCACTTTGCGACCTTTGTCTTTGAGAATCACTATAAATAAGTTGTACTTCATTACTTTTACTATATTACAGCAATAGCACTGAATAAAACAACTATTTTCAGCACTCCAGAGATGAGTGACAAAGAAATGCTGCATGGTTTGTACTGATTATGTTTCTGGTTGTTTTACACCCACCTGACACCATTTGACCACACCATAAAGGTGTCTTCGATCTGGTATTTTCAACATTACCGTAACAAACTGTATGAGCTACTCTGGACTGAAATGTCCCAGTTAAGAGTTTGTTGGTCCTGGATCAGGGCTACTGTAATTTAAGAAGTTGATGTCTCTGCTTCTTCTGCATTTCCTTCTCTCTGTATAATTGCTGAAGAAGCTTTTCGTCTTTATTTTAACCATCAGGGCTATGACTTCATGTAATGAATGCAGCACTGGGCATGGCCTTTGTGTACCACCTAAAACATTGTAGAGGCTTTTCCTCTGCACACAAATCTGCTCCTCATTAGTTTATAGACTTCAACAGTAACATGATCTGCAGAGTTGGATCAATCTCAACAGCTTCTTTCAAAAACTTTACTAAATGTAAAAAGACGACCCAAGATTTTACACATAACACTATGTTTCTCACAAGTCCTCCAGATAATCACTCTTCTTGTGTTTGGTCTTCACTGTATTATCACCAACACTGAAACATGCTCTTTCTGTTGACAACTCAAAGGATTTTCTGCTACCAAACTCCATTTACAGCTGCAGCAGACATCTGAATGTATGTTAAGTCTACATTTGGCCAGTAATTCACAGGAATAAAAAATACACAAAACAAAGTGGGCCCAGAAAGCAAGGCACATTGCCAATAGCTGTTTTGAAACAGTGTTTAAGAGTGGCTAAAAGTTTAAACTCTTTGTGAAGTCTGTGTGGCTGTTGAACTTGCTGATCCTGAATGAGCACCCTATTTTAGAAGTGTTTCGAACAAAGAGGCCTGGGTGAACCCCTGATCCCCTAGCTCCACTGATGTGCAGCCCCATCTGTGTTGCTTTTGTTCCTTCATGAACCACTGTGTCTTCTGATTTTCTTTGGTCTGAGAGGGTGTTCCTCTGAGTAAGACTCTCTCCCCTCTTCAACACCATTCACATTGTACAGTCTGGATCAGTCTCTCAGCTCCAGCTGATGTCATACTGCGTCCAGCCCTCTGGTGGAGCCAAGCATACCCTTCGACCCCGATACAGGAAACTGACTATGCCCCTGTAACCTGTACGAGGAACTCCAGATTTCAAGTCGTCCATCACCCCTAGATTTCGAGCAAAGACTTTAAAACTGTCCCGGCTTGAGTACTCCACCCTGTAGGGGCCAGGGCCTTTTAAGCTGCCCGCTTGTTGTAGGTCCTCAATCTTCACCAGTGGGGCACTGTAAACCTCTTTTATAAACTTTTCATCATACTTCTCTTTTAGCAAATAAGACAAATCCTGTTTGGTAAAAGGCACAAATTCAGTGTTTAGCTTAATATAACGAAGGTACTGGTCAAAGAATTGACCTAAACTGACACCTTTCCGGCCAAAGGTGATGGTCCGGGAGATTTCAGGCCGGATGCAGGAGCGGTCCTTGCGCTGCTCTGGCTGACGCATCCAGTCGTCCCAGAAGGCTGAGGGCCATTTGGGTTCCAGTTCATCCCACATCTCCTTCAGTAGCATCCAGCCCAGACCAGGGAAGAAGTCTGTTCTGTAGAGGAGCTCAGCTTTTGACGGATCCACCAAGGCGTCTCTGCCGTTGTCATTCCATGCAGAAACGCACCACAGGGTAGGGTCAGCGCGCAGGATTGGGTACAGGGCTCGGAAATACTCAAAGAAGTCCTGAGCCACCTTAAATGAGAAGACAGAGATGCACAGCAGTGAGCTGCTGCTTCACAGATATAGTCCAAACAAATCAAAAGAATCAATGAAAGGTCAGTTTACAGAAGTCAGTTCATTTGCTGAAGCACGAGCAAAGCGCGCGAGCAAAAATATTTTTAGCACTTATTTATAATAAAAAAAGCTTAAATAGTGCTTTAAACTATACAATCAGATCAGGCCTACTTGTGCACTTGCAAAATCGAATTTGGGGCGACAAAACCAGATATTTTTAGCCATTTTTCTGGTGACAAAACCGGATATTTTTAGCCATTTTTCTGGTGACAAAACAATATAAGCATGATGGTGGGACATTCTGTCACTTCACAGTTGTCCAAAACATGTGGTTTGTGCCAGGCGGACATGATTGCCAGTATTTTTTCATTATTGCAAGAAATTCCATTGACCCATTCACAAGTCAAAAATGTGTTTTATCTGAAAGAAACATGCAATATTTACATCTAAGATAATAGAAAATAGTCAACCAAGTGCAATGATGTCCTCCAAGGTAATATTTGTTTTTCAGTTTCAGTTATATATTGGGGGGACATTTTGGGCATTGGGGGGGACACATGTCCCCGTCAATGTATAAGGTGACTACGGCCCTGTCATGCATGCATAATTAGGCTGCAGTTGTCTGGGTGCGCAAAGGTGAAGTGGCTGGTCTTGTCATACAAAGTTTGAGGAGTGTCAACTGGACAATATGGAGATATTTGCATCTTGAAAGCCAGACTACAAATGTGGATAGACAGGGAGAAACACATGCAAGCCTAAGACGTGGTAAGATACGATATTCCTCACTATATGAAGTGACTGATAACAAGATCTGTATAATGGATTGTAAAGAAATTCGTCAGGTTTTTATTTTGTAGACAATTAATCTGGCTTTATAGCGTGATGGGATGACAGCACAATGATGTGTGTGGTATCACATGAAAGCTCTGCTCCTGTGCTTTCATGTGATATGCGGCATTTCTGTACAACCCTGCATTCGCGAGTAATCCATCCAAGAGTAATGTGTGTGAAAAGCTGTATGAAAGCTCTGTTATACATAATTTTGGTGTAAATTTATCTCTTTTTTTTCGCTGAAAAAACATTGGACTACCGACAAGTGCTTGGTCTTGTCGGAAAGCTACAATTCTGCTGTTTCATGTGATATGCGTGGCTTCTCGCTATGACGCACGGTCGCGGAGAAAATCCATAGAGAAGAACGGGTGTGAATTTGGACGCACTTTGCGTCGTTCGGGCCCGTAGCCATGTGCGCACTGTGTACGAGGAGTGAATGGAGTAGCACATGAATGAATTACCATTAAGTAGCCATGTCCGCACTGTGTATGCTGTGTGGAGTTAAAACTCCGAAGTGAATTTTTTACTGGTGAAATGTTTACTAGGGCACTGCGGATCAATACTGGGGCACGTGCCCCAGTAAAATCTGTCTGGCGACGCCGATGTTTGGATGTATTAATATCATTCATAAACTTTTAATTCAGTTGTCTCCACTTGGCAAAAAACTTTCCGACCTTTAATGAATAATTGGGTCTTATTTTCATAGTTTCAGATATTAGTTGTAGTAATATTGTACTCACCAAGTAAACAGCCAAGATCTGGGAACACAGCAATTTAATTCAATTCAACTTTATCTATAAAGCCCAATATCAAAAATCACAATTTGTCTCAGAGGGCTTTACAGCATATGACATCCCTCCATCGGACCCTCACAGCAGATAAGGAAAAACTCCCCAAACCCTTTAATTGGGAAAATTGGTAGAAACCTCAGGAAGAGCAACTGAGGGGGGGATCTCTCTTCCAGGACAGACAGATGTGCAATATGTCATATGTAACAGGGGGGGGGGGGTGCAATGTGGTTTCCACATTCTTTTTTGTCATGTTCCTACTATACAGTGCCCCAGGAATGAGTCCTAAAACCTGCAAATTGCATTTTAGCACTCTCAGTTCCCTTATTTCAAAGTCAGTGGGTTTTTTTAGGGGTTTTTGGTTAGATGCCTGTAATAAGCACAACACAAGCTTAAGAGACTTTCAGGTTTTGTTCTATGACATAAAATACATCAGTAGATACAGAGCTGGGCGGTATGACAAAATTTTCATATCACGGTTTTAAGAAAAAATCATATCGGTTTCACGGTATTTCATGGTATTTTGCTCAGGTTCAGCCAACTTGACATGCTGCTGTGTTGTGCTATGGCCTATTCAAGTGCCTGAATTTGTTATTTACCTGACAACGCCTGAACACACGCTCCGCTCCATTCATTTGGGCTCCACTGACTGCGTACGGAAGCGACATGTAGAGGAGCCAGCGGGGTTGTTTACCGTTTGCCGAGCCGAGAGGCTGCATGAAATAACCCAAGTTATTACATATATTTGAGTTATCTACAAGTTTACTGTACTGTTTGTCATCTACTCGCTTTCAAATGTCCGCCACGGACATTTACACGTCACGGATAAACATGGGTAAATGCATGAAAAAAAATCATCACATATCAGCTCTGATAATGGTTTATTCATTTAAAAACACATTGTGCTTGTTTAGCACACTATTTCATGTAGTTTTTATCTGCTAGAGGGTCACGTAGGGGAGCGTAGCGCGATAAAAATAGAAGGGGGGGGGGAATCGGGGCGAAACTCTGCCGTGCGCGTGGTATGAGTTCTTCTGGGTCATCGTGTACAGTTGCTTTGCTTTCAGGACTCTCTCCGGCAGCCATTCTCACCTCTAAACTTTTCTATGCTCTCACTCTCACCCGCTCAAGCGTGTCTGTGGTGTGCAGCGGTGAAATGGGTCCCCGCTGAAACACTTTCCCGCCGCGCACGTTCCGAACATTGTTTGGGCTATTCACCGGTATTGCGGTATATGAAAAATTCATATCATAACGAAAAAAAATTCCGGTTTTCGGTACAAACCAGTATACCGCCCAGCCCTAAGTAGATACCAAACTGGTGAATTATGAAGTTTTTATGTCTTCAAAAAGATAGTTGCTAACAAGTGGCTAAATGAGACTACAGAGCATCATCACGCCGACCACGGCTTTACAGTGTTGTTGTGGTCAGGATGTTAAATCATGTGTACTTGGGAGTGTTAGGCATTAGTGTCACTACAACTAGCAACATTACAAACTTAACTACATTTCTCAGTAGCATGGTGGTAATGTCCCTATTTTCAGTCAATAGCCGTGACTGCCGCCAACGCCACACTGAGGCATGTAGATGAGGGAAGCACTTCCTCATGACATCTATGGGTGTCCCCGACTAAGAATTTTCATAGTCGAATCTGATTTGACAGATTTTTCCTTTAGCCGACTAATCGTCGAATCATGTTGTTTTCCCCCTCATTGATTAATGAGCTCATTTGCGTCAGTTCCCGCTCCAGAGAAGAGCTAAAACACCCAAATAAACAAATTTAATTCTTCAGTTGGCATAATAAGATAATAATAATAATAAAAGTGAAAGGGTTATCATTTTATCTTTATTCCTTTCACTTCATCAAGGTATGATGCTTGTATGAAAGAGCTTGGACATTTGTGTGTGCTCATCGCGTCAGTATGCACGTTAATTAAGTGGTAGGAAATGACGTATGTGTCCGCGAGTTTTTTTCCTTTTGTGTTTGCTACTGTGTATCGGAGTGAGTGTAAGTGCGGCGCACATCACAGTGCAGTTTGGACGTACCTAAGATGACGGACATCCTTGTTCCTCCTTATATGGCACTCAGAGTGTCGAGTCAATGACGGAAAGTAAGTCTGTCTTGATTATTATGTTTATGAAAGGTTAATGTCGTTTCCATGTGGGAAGGAAATGTGCGTTGTGTGGACGCCATTACGCAGTACCTTTTTTTTTCGCCACACAGCGTCGCTGTTGTCCTGTGTATGACCTGGGTGAGGATGTATGTGTGGGGTTTAGTTTTTCTCTGAACAGTATGTTGTTTGATTGTAACCCAGGTTACTCTTTTATGGTTATTTGTGTAACTGTAGGTTACTGTTTCTATTAAAGGGAAGTGTTGTGATGCTGATTGATATATTTATGTTGAAATGTTGTTTATCATGGAGAGTTTATTTATGTCTAATGAACCTACATTTATTTTGGTACACATATATAGATATTCCTTTATTCTTGCGTCACAGTAACTTGTGTTGGGTTTATGTTAAGATACAGTACTTAATGTTGGTTTATTTGTTATTTCAGACTGATGACAATACTGAGTGTCAAAGGAAATAAATACAGCTGGAAGTCAATCCAGAGAAGATAGCACGTCTCCTCCTCTTCATTCCTGTGTCCTGACCGACACACCATCTTGTTTACTATCAACCCATACGAACTAGCTGTACCTCCTTACCTCGTAAACAATGCTCTAGATGAGCGCAGACCCTCATCCATGTCTTTACCAGGAGTCGTTTCTGACTCGTCAGAACTTGCCATTTCATTCACAAATAAACATCCAAAAACATCATCAAAAGGTTTAGAAACAGTTTTCCTTCTTACTGACTTCAAGTTACTTCATTAATCAACTCAGGTTCATACAAGTTCAGCCACACGGACCGTTCGTCACCGCTCTCAATTGTTTGGCCACGTCGGAGAAAAAGTCTATCAAGAAAACACTCAGCGGTGAAATTTGTTTCAAGACACTTCAGGTAAACGAATAATCCTTCAAAAAAGTTTGATTTGAGAGCACATACGTCCTCCAAAGGGGAGTGTATCTATGTTTCCCGGGTTCTGTGTTCCCCACTTAACCCTGCAAAAAAGGTTCTATGTTCCCCGCTCAACCAAGCGGGAAACATAGAACCCTAACCCTTCCCTATGTTTCCCGTACATAGAACCTGGGAAACATAGGGATGACCCCCACTCACTCACCTCAGCTTATTTGGATCGAGCAACTGGGGGATTTATTCATGCATAGTAATGTTTATGCCTACTGATTAAATGCACGCGTCATTTTCAGTTTTTTATTAACAGAAATTAGGCTGATGTTTGTATCAAAATAGGCTATATATCATGAATTACAAAAAACAAATACATTCTATTAGTCCATGAGCCAGACCACCAATCATAATAGAAAAGGTGGGCAAATTCTTGTTGCTATTTTCTTTTTCCTATATATGTCTACATTATTTATTGGCATGATAGCCATTGCAGACTGGTAGCTTAGTGATGGTTAACATGCATTGAATATATGGACCCCTATTGCAAAAACCCATTGACTGTGTATGGTGCCTATTTGGTGCTATGGTGTTTGTTAACTACTTGTTGACTACTCAGGCTGTCTAAATCAATCCAATATATTCTTAAGATATTGAAGAACTGAAAAAAATGTTATTATTGGCTACCCAGATAAAATATGAGGCTGCTACAACTTTATTTTTTAAAATTCTGCATAGGCGGAAATTACATTTTAATTTTTCTCTTCTGTATCTATTCACATCAGAGTAATTAGGTAATATTTACATTATTTTAGACACCAGATTTGAAATCTCAAAAGTCTTATCTTTCACCAGATTTATGGATGTAGCCCTTATAGTTCTGGAGATATACTCACTTTTATATGTGTATGGTGTTTCAAGCGGAATGTCCATATAACATGAAAGGTTTATTTATATCAAGATCCCTATGCCTATGGTAATAATAACCATTTGATTCACCTGCAAGACTGATGTTTCTGAATTTAAGGAAAATGATAAAATACTCATGAAACAAATCAACACTTTTTACTTTTGAAGCAATCATTTGAACAAAGAACTAGAAAAAATAGATTATGATCCTTATGTCATAGAACGTGGAGCACACTAGTACAGTATTTAAAGTATTTCAAGGCCCTACTCAAGATCAGTCGTCAGTTTTTGAGTAAGTCAGGTCTGCATCTGTGATAGTGCTACACGATTAATCTAATCGCAATCGCGATGTCAGGCTGTGTGATTACATAACCGCATAAAAGGCTGCGATTTGCGATTTAATGTGAATAATATTAAAGTGTGTGCCTGTGAACGTGACTCTCCTACAGTGTGCAGAGTTTGTCGACATTATGCCCACAAGCTATCCTGGTGTGTGCAGCACGTATGGTCATGTAAGAATAAGAATAAGAATAACTAAGAATAACTTTATTCATCCCCAAGGGGAAATTCACCGTGACCACCCGGCGTGCAGCAGCGACCAACATAGCCGCTGTAGAAGAGCATGATCACAACTAAAAACAGGCTGAGTTGGTGGCGGAAAAAACCCTAACGTCTGTTATATGGAGATACTTTGAGTTGTGTAAAACTTTACGAGGTAAATTGCCACGTCCCGCGGCAACACGACGAATCTCTATCAACACTCGAGACAGCAGATAGGAGAGTACGAAGAATGCATGTGAGAGAAAGCCAAGCCAAGTAATGTTCGAGACAAAGAGACAACTGAAAGCCGCCAGAGCCTGATAGAACAACAATAAAGCACAATTACGCAAACATTTGTAAGTGTCACGCCATACGACAAAACCTCAAAGAGACACAGGAAATCACGGACTCCGTAACAAACTATATGATAACAAATGAAAAACTGAGCACAGTTTTGCTCGGGTTCGGCCCACCTGACATGCTGCTGTGTTGTGCAATTGTCTTTTCACATACTGGAATTTGTCATTTACGTGACAACACCTGAATGCAACACAGGCTCCGCTCCAACTGAGTGTGTGTACAGTGTTGTGCTGCGCTGCTGTGTGAGCAGCTGTTTGACTGTACGTAACAGCAGTCTGTTGATGGTCATTTACACACTGTCCATATGAAATAACTATGTCAAGTCAGGCCAGGGCCCCCCTAATATAATGGTAGGGGAAACACTGAATCAAGCAAGAACGCTCATGATACCATTTAGGCCTATTTATTATATTGTAATCGCAATCACAATCGCAAATCGCGATATTGTCCACCAAAATTGCAATCGCACATTTTTCTCAAATCGTGCAGCATTAATCTGTGATCATCATGTCAAGGTCATCCTCTTGGGGTTGATTGTGACATGTTTGCAACTTGCACAGGTTGGTATATTTCAAGCCATTGCTCATGCACTGGCATTCCGGAAGCTTGCATCTACGACTGCAGTTGCAGGACAGCAGCTGCAGCACTGCCTCAGGGGCTGGAGATCCCCGCATCCATTCCAGGGTGAGCTGACCATCATCATTTCTGTCCCAGCCATGTTGAACTGGGCTTCGGACTTGCAGCTGTTGCTGAAGACTACCTCTCCAGATGACAGCCTGGTAGTTGGCATGCATAGCATGCATAAAGAGGCAGTCCTCGCATGGTGGTAGCTGGCTAGATTCAAGCTCCCCACACCGTGCACAGAAAAGTTGGTAGCGGGCTGTGTTGATGTCGTCTGTCATCGCAGGTGCTGAGCAGACCTTCTCTCAACTTGCAGACTTGGTCCTGAATCAAATCCTACATGAAGGAGCCAGAAGCCAGGGGATTGATGTGGTCTTCGATGTATATCGCGAGGAATCAATCAAGTATGCAGAGAGAGAGAGAATCAGGGGTGCACCACAGGAATACAGTTCCAAAACATTGCACCAGGTCACCGGATTCAGCAATGGAGAAGGTTTCTTGGGAGCTCAGCCAACAAGACAAACCTCATAAGGTTCTTGGTGGTTGAGTTGAAGACACCCAAGCTGTGACACAAGCTGAATGACAAGCAGCTGTACATCGCCAGTGAGGAAAGCTGCTTCACATCACCAAGGATCAGTGGGCAGAGGTTGAGGGCCTGCAGTCAAACCAAGAGGAGACTGACACAAGAACCATTTTGCATGCAGCCCATGCTGCAAAGGAAGGCTACAGTGCTGTTGTAGTAGCAGCTGATGACACTGATGTGCTGGTGCTCTGCCTGGCATTCTCTGCTGATATCTCCTGTCCCTTATTCCAGAAAAATATGGAACAAAGAACCGGCTTAGGTATCTTGATATCACGAAGCTATGTCAGGGCCTGGGAGACGATGTCTGTAATTGACATGCATGCATTCACCGGATGCGATACTGTGAGTGCCTTCGCAGGCCATAGTAAGCTCAGAGCCTTGAATCTTATCACAAGATCAGAGCATTTCCAAGAAGTATTCCTTGAGCTGGGGCAGCCCTGGGAGGTATCCCCTGACCCGTAAACTGTACTTAGCACCTGCGACGACACAGCCCGCTACCAACTTTTCTGCGCACGGCGTGGGGAGCTTGAATCTAGCCAGCTACCACCATGCGAGTACTTTTAAAATACTTCCAAAGTTACTCCCTGAGAAAAGTAACTCAAGCACTTTTAAAGTACTTTTGAGTATTTTACATTTCCTATTGGCCAATGGACCACAGGGTGCTTAACCTACATTTTTTTGTCTCCAAAATTAAAGTTACGGACAACTTGCCCTTCACTGAGATCCAATTCTCCCATCACAGCCGTCACTTTGACCAGTAGAAACACAGAACGATCTGCTGCCGTAGACAACTGTATGACAACAACACCCCAGCATTTTTAATATTTCCTCACACCCCACACAGAGCAAAAGGGGAAAATGATAGTGTGAAACAGCAGAGGCACTTTGTCAACCCGCTGAGTACTGTCATTAGCATCAAGCTAGCAAACAATGGTATATCCTCATAATGGAGACGGACATAAAGTAATAACATTAACAAATAGTGGCGGGGCTTTTACTGACCACAGCTGCAAAGGCTCCCAGCTTAATTTGAAACAAACTACATTTTAGACGGTCCGTTATTTATTAATCCATCTGTATCTTTATATTTTTACTTTTTTATCCACTCCGGTTGTCTTTATAAAGTTAAAGGACAACTTCGGTATTTTTCAACCTGGGCTCTATTTCCCCATGTGTATGTGTGCGTATGATTCATGGGTACCACTCGTTCTAAAATTGGTTCAGTATTGAGGCGCGAAACGAGCTAAAACGGTAATGGGAGCAAATGCGTCCCGTATAAAAGTGCTTTTATTCGCCACTGACCGGTTCAGATTGCCAGTGCTATCTCTGTAGATAGCTTATTGTAGCGGCCCTGGGGCAGTGGTGAGTGTGAATGAGTGGAGTCAGCTGTCAGTCAGTGTTGGAGCAGAGAGGTCCCCGCTGGGTACTGTAAGTGAGTATGTGTGTGTGAAGTGTGTGTTACGCTAGAAGAGTCAGAGGACGGAGTCTTTCACGTGCTACCCCCTGGAGTGTTACCGGAGTTGTTGGAGTGCTCAAATAAACGGGCCTTTTTCCCGAACGCAAGAACAGGATGTCGCACAACACCCCGTAAGTTACAGCTTTCATAGGCTGCCTTTGTCGGACGGCGAGATGCTGAAGTTGTGGCTAGTTGTGCTACAAATGGATGCTAACACTCCTCTCCAGACACTGCGCCTTGCAGACCATCGGGTGTGCAGTGCTCACTTCTCCCAAGATGACTACTGCCAGCC
>NC_065527.1:33916652-33925733 GCF_006386435.1 Epinephelus moara | reverse complement strand
CCGGTCAGTGGCGAAAAAAAGCACTTTTACACGGGACGCATTTGCCCCCATTACCGTTTTAGCTCGTTTCGCGCCTCAATACTGAACCAATTTTAGAACGAGTGGTACCCATGAATCATACGCACACACACACATGGGGAAATAGAGCCCAGGTTGAAAAATACCGAAGTTGTCCTTTAACATATCGTGCCGTCATTTCAAACTCACCATCACTAAGCCACCAGTCTGCAATGGCTATCATGCCAAATTGTGAACTAGAGATGTGTAGCAAGTCAAAAAAGCAAACTAGAAATTGCTCACCCATTTTATTGTCGTGGGTCAATTTTGGGGTCTTGGCTCATGGACTATATGTCAAATCAAGATGTTCAGCAGCAGTGAGCACCCCCATATAGTCGGAATGGTACGGTCTTGTTTCAAAACCACATTTTGCGACGATTCGACGGCGAGACTGGCAGTCGAATCAGACTTCTCCGAATCGAATCACCGAATCATCGACTTTTCGGGGTCGCCCCTAATGACATCACATGCTAATCCATCAGTTTATTCTGCTTGCTGCTTCGCTAGTGGATTTTCTTGGCAAGACCTGCCGTACTCTGCCTCTGATTGGCTACATTACACTTCTTGATGTATCTCTCACGTGTCTTACCCATAGACTGTATATATTTAGTGGATTTGCAGTGGACACTAGAAAAAAAGGACTCAAGGGCCGAGACAAAAGCTAGAGAGAGACATAGAACAATATTTAGAAGGAAGAGAGGAGAGAGAGAGTGACATATTGATGTTATCTGCAGGGCATGTTCATGTTAAAACCCCAAAAAAGAAAAGTTCTCATTTAGGTCTGTTATTTTTACTGATTATATTACTGTCTTTTACTTATTGTGGTTTTCTTGACTGAAAATATAGTTTGGAATTCTGTTTTTCAATTACTGACATAGTCAGATAGCTTACTGAAAGAGGCTGAGACAGAGAAGTAGTAGTAGTAATAGGAAGAGGAGAGAGAAAGAAAGAGAGCAACAAGCCGACTAATGATGTCATGTTATTGGAGGACATGTTTAAATGTCACAAAGTTTTCAACAAAAGAAAAAAAGAAATTTTCAATTTCAGTATCTTATGTAATAATAAACAGTTCAACTGAACATTTTTTGCCTGCCAGTTTGTTTGGCTGACACTTTTTCTGATCACTGAGAAAACGCTGACTTAACATTGAGTCAAGAAAGTAAAAGCTTTGCAAGTAGCAAGCTACTTTTGCCATTTTCTTGTAGCTTAGCACGTTGCGTTTCTCTGGGGATAGTTTCAATGTAGTGAAACTTTATTTTGATGGAAAGTAACTGGTAGCTTTATTAGCTCACTACATTTTCCGAGTAACTTGCCCAACACCGGGAGTTTGTTTATAGCCTAACATTAGCTTTTTACTTCTGGCTTAGGCTTTGAAAATCATAAAAGTGGTGTTCATCTGTAAAGATTGTCCTGCTGAACAAGATGTGTAAGTATCATAAACATTTGTTTGCAACAGAGCTTATTTTCTACGATAATAATTCAAAATGCAGTGGAAAAATCCCATGGGCTTTGTGCAGAGGGAACCAGAGCAATGCTAAAATCTGCGTCAGCCTACCAAGAAACGTCATGGAGCACTCTGTTAGGGATGGGTATTGTTAAAGGTATACTATGCAGGACCTGTAAGTTACTCTTCCTGAACACCATTGCCAGCTAAAGTCAAAGGGAATGCCAACCCCAGATTCACTCTCGTTTGGAACCCAGCTTTATCAGCTTGGAGTTCTGTCTTGCTACAGCTGTCAAATAAATATGTAGGAGTGAAAAGTGAAATGTTTCCTCTGTAGTGGAATAGATTCATAAAGTAGCTTAAAATAGGAATATTTAAATTAAGTACAAGTACGTCAAGGTTGTACTTAAGTACAGTACTTGGGTAAATGTACATTGTTACATTCTGCAACCTGTGCAACAACACAGCAACTCCATCTTTATACACCCTTAATTCAGAGAGGGAAAAACTTTTGTTAAAATATGTTTGTATGGGGCGTCCTTATGGAACCAGGATTTAAGACACTGACTGTGTCATTTAAAATCCCTGATTGAAATCAAGCAGGAACCTTTGTTGTGTGTCCTCCCCGCATATCTGTGTCTTCATTTCCTTGTCATCTCTCTACTGTCAACTATTAAAAGAAAAAAATGGTGCATTGGAACAATGGTTGGCTGCACATTATAAGTCTGTATAATGGATCTGATGGTGGGGCCTGCAGAGTTGTAGAGGTTAAATCAACTTAAACTATGTCAAGTTAAAAGAGATGAGCCAAAACAAACAGGGAGAGCTAGTGCCTGAGTTGTCAGTAATAAAAAAGAGGAAGCCAGTGGAGAACAGTTACGTAAGTAAAGTCAGATTTTCCCTGCTCATTGGCAAAATAATTGCTGATTTACAGGGCACAGTTTCTCCCTCCAACTGCTGGTTGAAGTCACTTTGAATTTCCTCTAACCTTTCCTGCTGCTGAGGCACTTTTGACCAAATATTCAATCTGATGATTTGTATCCGCTTCTAGCAGCTGGTAGAAGTTTTACCCATTCGCTGACAACTTCTCTTTTCAGGGCCAGCACATATAATTCAACCATCAGGTAATGTGTAAATCGCAACACGCAAACTGAGATTACTGCGGTCCACTCAGAGTAACTGATATTCTTTGGTCTTTCTCCAGGCTCTCAGTTATTGTCTCTGCTGATCCAAGACACACACATGGCTATGGGCTTACATAGGCTTACATAGCACATATGTGCTGTGCAACAGCTCTGACCAAAAACCAGTCGGTGCTTTGTGACAACACTGAAATGGATACTAGTTAGAGTGCAGTTGTCACAAAGTCCTAATAAGCTACTGTAGCATATTCTGAGCAGACTGTCTTCAGTGATGATTACTGGAGACACATGGGACCAGTGGGACCAGCTCCAGTCATCATTAACCCACATTTGAATGGAACCACATGTAATTACACTTAAACCATGGAAGGGCTATCTAGCCTTTTCAAACCTGCTGAACCTACCAGTGGGTGCATAATTACAAACTCATGCTGTGCCTACAGGCACTGCTTACACCCTCTGACTTCTACTTTACTGTTCCAATTCTGCAGGAGATCCTAAAAGTTACCAACTAGGCTTAGCACTAACATCTCGCCAACCTACACCTACACCTGACAACGTAGCTTGTGTTGCGAGACTCAACTCTCATTTGTCTGTGCAGAATACCAGGGAGAAAGATGTTTTTAAAGTCACTATGTTCTGCTCTCAGTACTTTTGTAGCTTCTAACTGAATCTCTGTGGTTTGGAGTTTAGTATCTCTCCTGCATCCAGAAACAAGTCTTCCAACACCGCAGGGAGGGAAGAGTAAAAGCAGACACAGACACAGTGAGATTTTAAATGAAGAGCTGCATGACAACAAGTTCTTACTGCACCTCTGCAAACAGCTCACCTCCAACAGGTAAAGTTCTTTTACCTGCCGTGCGGTGTGATGGAAAAACACTCAAAGCAGACAGACTTAAGCCATGGATCAGCCCGCTGCTTTTAAACGACATCACTAGAGAAAAGCTGTCCTCTGTTAAAGACACACTTTCAAGCAGGGAGCCCTGTTGTAATGGAGATGCAAATCCCTGCTGGGCTGGGCAGACAATCCAAACCAAACCAAGCAAAGCAAGCACGTGAGAGTGGAACAGGGTATTTGCCCCCAGACATGAAAAAGCAATATGATGGGACGAGGGCTTCTGATGGTTGCAGTAGTTAACACACACTGCTACCTACAGTTCAGTGTGCCCACATGCTTTTATCTAAAAAACACAGTGAAAAATACACCTTAGGTTTTGTTAAACTGCGACATTTACTGATGCATAGTATTGCTGCAAGTTAGATGTAATAAATAAAATGTGGAGGAGGAAAATGAAACTAAGAATGTCTGCCCCCACAGTAAATCAGCTGTTGAGTGTTTGATGCTTATCTATTTGTGCTTTTGAATGTAACCGCCATAAAACAATCGCAGAATGACTTACTATTCATTCAATCAATCAATTTTATTTATAAAGCCCAGTATCACAAATCACAATTTGCCTCAGAGGGCTTTACAGCATTCGACATCCCTCTGTCCTTAGGATCCTCGCAGCAGATAAGGAAAAACTCCCCCCCAAAAAACCTTTAACGGGGGGAAAAAAATGGTAGAAACCACAGGAAGAGCAACTGAGGAGGGATCCCTCTTCCAGGACGGACAAACGTGCAATAGATGTCGTACAGAACAGATCAACATGATAAATTAACAGTAATCCGTATGACACAATGAGACAGAAAGAGAGACAGAGACAGAGAGACAGAGAGATGCAGGACAGACGGTAATGACACTAGCTTACAACAACATTAATTCAAGTAATAACATTATAATTCTAATTACGGCTATTGTGGTACAGTATGTTACTATTCCTCTGACTCACTTTGTCACAAACACCACAGCGATGTTGCTCCCTCTCAGCTTGCTAACCCAGCCTCTCTTTTTTCAAATGAGTCGTAAAGTCAACAGCAAAGCCTAACTTTTCTTGTTTTCTACTGATTCTAAGATGGTCCTACATTAACCTAGAGTACTTCCTTGTTTCGTGACGCCATACATGAACTGAAGCAACAGTGTTGTGTGTGTTTGACCAATCAGCACCCTAAAAGTTCCTGTGCTTTCAGAAAGTACTACAGGGACAGGGACTTTTGGGGGATAAAAGAATAGGCCCGCTGGAAAAAAATATTTTTTCCAGCGGATGTCTTAGTTACAACATGATTGAGCTAACTGAAGTAGTTTCATGTTGTATCCGACAACGGGAGGCTTTTAACAGATGACGTACTGATGTTAGCTTTGCTGCTGCTGTTAGCTGTCCCTGTCAGCTGCAGCCACTGATGCTTTCTAGACATCGTGATTTCCCAAAACTGAATAAATACTACACATAGCAACACAAAACTGCTTTGCTAGCTCAGTCATGTTGTAACTAAGATATCCGCTGAAAAAAAAAAAAAATTCACGGACTGTATATTGAGTTACTCAGTTAGTACAGACACCGCTAACGGCTAACAGCTAACGGTTAGCCCAGCTAATCTACGATAACCATAGTCATTACAAAACGTCACATCCCGCCTTGAGTATATCCAATCAGCACCAAGTAATCCCCAAGCCCCAGCCAGGAGTCTCTCGGGGCCGTTCTGAGTACCTACTCTGAGGCAGGGACTTGTTTAGCCCCTGTAAAAGTTCCGGAACTCTGTCTTTCGGGGGTGGTTCCTGCGGTGGAGACACGCCCCAACGGCCCTGGCCCGAGACAACTTTAAATGGGAAAGAGGGCTGTGGTATTTTCTTTGACAGATTGTTGATGCAGAGGAGTTCACTTTTAAGGAAATTTAGCTTATATCCAGAAAGTTTGCCGAATTGGGTTAGGATATCTGGTAACACTTCATAAGTCAGCTCGCGTTTTAGAGTGTACCTCTCGCCCACTTTCCCAGGAGTTAGCGTATAACTCCCGGGAACTTACATGTACTTTCCCAGGAGTTAGAGCATAATTCCTCCCAGTCACTTACCGCATACTTTCCAGGGAGTTAGTGTATAACGACGCGGTCACTTACCACATACTTCCCCGGGAGTTAGAGTATCCCTCGCGGTCATTTACCACATACTTCCCCGGGAGTTAGAGTATCCCTTGCGGTCACTTAGCACATACTTTCCTGGCAGAGTATAACTCGTCACTTATGTAATTTCCCGAAACTTGGTTTAATTTCCTCATATGAATCTGTATATGTATGAAGTGCAATAAAAACAAATGCTTTTGCCCTTTGTTCATGGCAGTTGATTCAGTCACTTTTATGTAGCCTATGTGTCATCAGGCAATTTCACCCACACTCCAGGGTTTTAATATTTATGTTTTGTTTACATTTCATTGAATGAGTTTGAATAGAAAGTGCAGTATACTTTCTCTGTACATAGAGTTTATTTCTTACAATATTCCCGTATCATCCTTCAGTTGTCTTCAAGTTGCTTGAATGTTTGTTTGTTTGTTTGGTTGTTTTTACCTGTCAATCTAACTACATCGCTCTGGCATAGTCTTATTGATCAAACAAGATGTCAATCACAGTCACTCTGCTTAGACCAGCTGTCATTGGTCAAACAGGGAGGTGCACACTTCCCATTGGTTAAAGGTAGAAAGTCCCACCTCTCAGCGAGGAGCTTGTACTCATAGGTGCAGGAATGACATGAGCAGACGACAAAGAGAAACGAGTGAAATTACACAATGTCTATGGTGAGAAATGTTGATGTAAACACAAAGCTAACACTCCTAGATACTCGCAGGAGACGTGAGGGAGGAACCGAGGACCTGTGCGATAGGAGTTTTACCGCGTTTATCAACGTCTTGGTGAGTTAATGCTAACACAGCAAGCGATGTTAGCTCGTGCTGCAGATGATATCGACGCCTGCCGCCATGTAAAGTGTGTGCTTCCCTCTATACCACACTAACTTGGCGTTGCGACCTACTCGTAACTGTAAAGTGCTACAGTTGTTTTTTCGTCAAGGTCGTTGCTGTTTGTATTTGTGTTAGTAGTGTACTGTATACATTTGCACCATTACAGTTGGTTATGGATGTTATTAACGATGTATAGTCAAGCGTAATACAGTGTGTGTACTGGTGTAGCCCACAGTTTCGAAATATGTGTGTTAATAGCATACATGATTTTGGTATTCATAGTTAAGTTGAAAAATGTTAAACAAATGGTTAAAAACATTAACTTTGTAGTTCAAAAGGAAATACGTAGTATTTGTAATTGATTAATAAGCTTAATAACCACAAGTTATGGATTAAAAGGCTAATAATTCATGATGTGAAATGTAAAGTATTCCATGCTGAGAAAAACTGTACAGTTAAAAGTTATTCATCTGCTCACTTTGTGTTACTGTGATGTATTTATGTGATATTGATTATGGCCATAAAACAATTGAAGTTGATGGTGCAAAATAGTAATAGCTCTGTTTCTACACAGGTGAGGTTTTTCAGATCCTATGGAAAATTACGTGTGGATTTGAGATTCTACCTGACGAGAGAGATGGCGAGCCACCTATGAACCTGATCTCTGCCTTGACCCAAGGAGTTGGATCAAGATCACCTATTATCCACAGGAGCCCATCCATTCTTCTATCTCCATCACTTGAGCGTCACACTGTGTGGTAGTACTATCACGACGACCTTTTCCACTTGACTTGTGACTTAAAAAGTGCATTTGTCACAATAAAGGATTAAAACTAAACTGAACAGTTTATAACAGAAGGAACAAAACTGAACTTGAATAAGACAACCAGTGGAACTCTGTTATTTTTTGTCAGGGACACTTTGATTCGTCTTTGTATTACTTTCTGGTAATATTGTTACCTTGTGAAGCATTTAACTAACTGTTTTTAAAGGGTTAACATCTGAGTGCCAAGCTACAGACTAAGGATGGGCAAACAGTGCAAACTTCACAATCCAGCCCGGTCTCTTTTGTCAGTATATACTTAGGTGGAAAGTACTGCCTAGTTTCCCTGTAAGTTTTGGGGAAATTACCTAGTACTTTCAGACTAAGGACAGGCAAACAGTGCAAACTTCATAATCCAGCCTGGTCTCTTTTGTTAGTATTTACTTAGGTAGAAAGTACTGCCTAGTTTCCCTGTAAGTTTTGGGGAAATTACCTAGTACTTTCAGACTAAGGACAGGCAAACAGTGCAAACTTCATAATCCAGCCCGGTCTCTTTTGTTAGTATTTACTTAGGTGGAAAGTACTGGCTAGTTTCGCTGTAAGTTTTGGTGAAAGTACGCTGTAGATGTGAGAACAGCACCTCCCATATGGTTTCTGTGTAATTAAATTATAAAAATATTTTATAACTTTTCATGACTCATTATTGTGTATTTTAAGATACATGTAGGCTATATTATTACATGACTGTATTGGATGTGTTTCGTCCTCGGATGGCACTACAAGACTTCCATAGATGTGCACTTGAGAGAGGTAAGTTTGCTATGTACTCCAGCCTGCCCGTTAATTAGGCAATTTGCAGAATATAGACCCATTTCTTGACATATTCATATTCAAACTCATTCAATGAAATGTAAACAAAACATAAATGTTAAAACCCTGGAGTGTGGGTGAAATTGCCTGATGACACATAGGCTACATAAAAGTGACTGAATCAACTGCCATGAGCAAAGGGCTAAAGCATTTGTTGCACTTCATACAGATTCATATGAGGAAATTAAACCATAAGTTTCGGGAAACTCCTGGGAAAGTATGTGCTAAGTGACCGCGAGGGATACTCTAACTCCCGGAAAGTATGTGGTAAGTGACCGCGAGGGATACTCTAACTCCTGGGAAAGTATGTGGTAAGTGACTGGGAGGAATTATGCTCTAAGTCCCGGGAAAGTACATGTAAGTTCCCGGGAGTTATATGCTAACTCCCAGGAAAGTGGGCGAGAGGTACACTCTAAAACGCGGGCTGACTTATGAAGTGTTACCGGATATCTTTAACAACCAGGAGAGATGAGACTGGGTTAGAAATGTATAATAACAAATCATCCGTGTATAAGGCCAGCTTGTGACTGACACCCATCCTAGTGACGCCCTCGACTCTCCACTCCTCTCGAAGCCAGATGGCTAAAGGTTCAATGGCTAAAGCGAATAGGAGGGGAGAGAGAGGGCATCCCTGTCTGGTGCCGTACATACCTGTTTTGTCCAGCAGTGTCAAGATGGCGCCGGTGTGTATGGCTGGCCGTCTGCTGCTCCCACTTTGGCTGGCATTTTTGTTGTTTGTAATCCTTGGCACTGTACAGATCGAGTCTCTGCTGGTGTATGATCGCCAATCCCTCTTAGATCTGAGACATAATGTCAGAGATCTAAGTATATTTGATCACGGTGGACAGAAAACTCTGCCCCCGCTCCTGTCGGAAATCCCGACTCACCTTTACCGGGCCTCGGCTCTACCCCCCCGGCGGATGCGTCTCCGTCACCGCGGTAAACGCGGCGGTCAGCTGGTGAAGCTGAAGGTCTGCC
>NC_065527.1:33894211-33913810 GCF_006386435.1 Epinephelus moara | reverse complement strand
GTTTTTAAAACCAGTCTTAAAACCCATTTTTACTCCTTGGCTTTTAACCCAGCATGAGACTCTGCTCTTGTTTTACTGTTTTATTGTTTTTATTGTTTGTCTTATGTTTTTATTTTTGTACAGCACTTTGTTTCAGCTGTGGTTGTTTTTAAAGTGCTCTAAAAATAAAGTTGAGTTGAGTTGAGTTGAGTATCTGAGAGCAAAGGGGGATGACCTCACGCCATTTGTTAGAACACAGGCTACAGGGGAGTCATAGAGCAGCCTAATCCAGGCTATGGAATCAGGGCTAAAACCAAATTTAGCCAGGACATAGTACAGGTATTCCCACTCAACCCTGTGGAATGATTTTTCAGCATCTAAGGATATTATTACCTCCGGAGTGACGCGGTTGGGGGAGCCTATAATATTGAGCAGTCTTCTGGTGTTATATGAGGAGTTTCTGTCAAGCATAAACCCAGTTTGGTCTGTTGAAATCAAGGTAGGTAGGGCTTGTTGTAAGCGTGAAGCTAGGACCTTAGCTAGGATCTTTTGGTCCACGTTTAGGAGGGGGATGGGTCTATAATTGTTACATTTAAGAGAGTCCTTAAATTTTTTTTAATAGTAGACATATGGTGGCATCGGATAGAGTTGCAAGTAGTCGGCCGTCAACAAAGGATTCATTGTAAACTTTAGCTAAAAGCGGGGAGATTAAGATGGAATATGCTTTATAGAATTCTACTATATACCCGTCCGGACCAGGGATTTAGCGTTGTGAAACTGCCTAATTGCCTCCTGTACTTCCACAGTTGAAATTGGTTTACCTAGCTCGTTAGCAATATTGCCACTAATTATGGGGTATGTAATCAGCTCCAACGGGTTGTGGCCACTCCAGACTTAGGGTGTGTACTCTGATGTGTAAAGATCTGAATAAAAGTTCCTAAAAGCGTCGTTCACTGTTTTTAGGTCGGACACGACGGCTCCTGATGGTGATTTTATTCTGGGGATCAGTCTTGAGAGAGCAGCAGTCCTGGCCTGGTGAGCTAGAAGCTTGCCTGCCTTTTCTCCCATTTCAAAGTAATGTTGTTTTGATTTTAACAATTGTCTTTCAATCTTAGCTGTTGATAAGAGGTCAAACTCAGCTTGGAGCTTAAGGTGTTGGCTGTGAAGTGTGGGAGTGGGAGCAGCGGCATACTGAGTGTCAACCCTCCGGAGCTGGTCCGAAACCCCAACCATCCTGGACGTTAGGGTTGGGAATCTCTCTGTGATAGACGATTTGATACATATCTAGATACACTGGTTACGATACGATTCAAAAACGATATTTTTTTAATACAGAACGATTCGATACGATTCGATACAGTGTAGGAACGATATGATTCGATACGATTCGATACAGTGTAGGAACGTTACGATTCGATACGATTCGATACGATTCTATGCCTCTTAATATGTGCGATTTCAGAGGACCTGAGATGGGTTTCCTTAAGTAAATAGATATTCCCTCCAAGTTGTTGTAGGTGTGACATTATTTTACCCCTTTTAATGGCTCCCATTAAAAGGGGTAAACTCCCCTAACATTCCATGAAACAAACCTGCAGCCCTTACCTTACTCATCCATTGCTGAGTGGGTATACGCACAGGTGATGCCTGGGAGGGAAGAAGGAAAAGAAAAAAAAAACAAACAAAAAAAAAACGACCACACAAAAAAGCACAAACATGTACAGACATGGAAATGAAACCCACCCTCGTGGTGGTTTAAAACCCTTATACAGCTTCTCATTCTTTCCCATTCTCACCAATCCCTTTCACTTGCTCTTCCCTGTAGTTGCAGAGTAACCCGAGAAGCATAGGCGTTTCTAGCCCATTTTAATTGAATCCCCGCACCCCTAAAATTTGAGAGCTTTTTTTTAAATTTTGTTTTTTACTGTATGTCCTTTTTTAACAAGCTAGAAAAGTGTCAAAACCACTTGGTTGAAACGTAATATTTTAACAACAAAAATACAGTCCTCTGTTTGAATTGGAATGAGAGAAGCTAGCTGTTGTGTCATGTGCATGTGTTAATATCATACAGTCTGTGGTTAATATTAAAGCCAAGGTGCTACTGACTAGCTAACTTACTGGATGCCCATTAACATTATAACTCCTATTGTGTGTATTTATTTATTTATTTATTTTTTGTAGATTTCAAGCACTTTTATTTTTTTGAAGTGTATTTTTATTTATGTATTTGTATTATATAATGCAGACAAGAAGGAAAAAGGCAAAGACAAACATTGAAAAAGTCAACTACTGTTAATGTGTTAATGTTACATGTTGTGCATTGCATTTCAAATAAAAGTCCAAAAAATAAGTCCAAGGTCCATTTTTGGTATTTTTGGTACTCACTATAGGGGGCTGGTTTACTCCAGAAACATACATACTGTTTATGTGTATGTTGAGGAGCTGCTGTATCAAAATGAGTTATCCTCCCCCAGAAATTAGGGGTACGATATGTTTCTTTCATGATTCCAATCCATTCCTCTTTTGCTGTGGCTCAGCATTTAAATAACCTTTATCAGATTTGATGGTTTAGTCACAGACTTTCCCAAAAAGTGTTGTGCTTTTCTTTCACAAATGTGGGAATGAAATTGAGTTAAAATGTACAAAACAGTGAAATTTATCTGGCCAGGCAGCTCTCTGGGTGCTCAGCACCCCTAAACCTCTGATCCTAGAATCGCCCCTGCCGAGAAGTATAGGCAGTAACCACAAAAAGAAAAAATCATAATACATGTGTCAAGTACCTCCCTGTTTATTAGATCTATAAGCAAAACTGTCTACATAAAAGGACTGGCATTACACTAAAATATTCATTCATTCTGGAAACAGTATCTAACATTGTTTAGTGAGTTCAACCAAAGTGCAGATGAATATAACAAGACCTGGTATCATATATGTTCCTTATTTCCCTCTAACCAGAGGTGGCGAGACCATTTCAGGGTTCCTAGAGTTAAACCATGAACATAAACTGCAGATCACCTGCAACTGGAGACTGAAAACAACCAGAGACTGAAAACAAACTGATAAATGGGTCTGATCACTTTTGTAATGAATTGACATCATTCCAGACAGGATGTTAGTGTGTCTGCGACTTCCTGAAGCCTACGGACTGAAGGCTGCTAGAA
The DNA here is from genome assembly GCF_006386435.1 of Epinephelus moara. Lineage (NCBI taxonomy): Eukaryota > Metazoa > Chordata > Actinopteri > Perciformes > Serranidae > Epinephelus > Epinephelus moara. The sequence goes on along the minus strand of NC_065527.1, from coordinate 33,910,670 downwards.
ACTGTCAGGAAACTGTCCGACCTCACCGCAGCTTTTTGTCACCGCCCCCCGCTGGGGCCGCCTGCTCTCGTCTACTTTCCAGGCGAGGCGCAGTTCAACTCGAACGAGCCTATTGTCCAGAGATTTGGTGCTGCTGTCCCGGTTGTTGATATTGGAGATGGGGGTGGAGGCACAGTAGAGACGAGAGTAGAACAGAACTGGGAAATACCTGCCGTTTGTTGACAGCTTGATTTTGAGGCTTTGTGTTTCGCGCTGTGCATGTGGGACTCCACTGCCTTGATTACCATCGTGCCGTGTTTTAAACATTTCTTGCACAAAATACACCGTGCCTTGTATAAATTGCCTGGCACCGGTTTCAGCCATCCAGAAAAATCTTTGATGGACAGCCAATTTTTGACTCCAGCCTGTGGCCCTTTGCTGCATGTCACTCCCTCTCTCTCTCCCCCTTTCAGACTTGTCTGTCCTATCCATTAAAGGCTAAAAATGCCCAAAAAAATATCTTAAAAAAAAAAAAAAAAATTACACTTTCCCATGTGGTCCGACTGCTACATGAACGACGTGCATCTGCTCTGAGAGACACGGCCGCAAACACATCACTGTTTTGTTGGTTCCGCTCTCGTGATTGCGTGACGTTACTGCTATTCGGCAAATTATTTTTAAAAAATAAATGTTACCTATTATTTTTAGTATAATAGTTTAGACTAATTACAATCCTAAAATCCTACTTACCACGTGTTAACATTTTTAAGACTTTTGAAAGATTGATTTAAGACATTTTAATGCAAATTAAGGCCTTATTTTTAGATTAATGAATTCAATGCCTTTTAAGACTTTTCAAGGATCCGCGGGAACCCTGCATTTTAACAAAAACTTGAACAGATGAGGCAGTCCCTTCGCCCAATTACCCTTTATGACAGAGGGTGAGACTGGGAGATGAATCATCCCCATCCCATCCCCTCCGTTAGGGTGGATTAAACTGGACGCCAGTTTAAACTTGGTGGAGAGGGCTGACGATATAGACTGGCGGTGTTCCTCCAGCAGGCTAGCCAGAGCAGGCATGCTAATCCGGTCAGCATCGGTAGCCGGCTTGTCTTTCTTTGGGTTTTTAAAAGTAATAAATAGTCAAGTCGCGGGAGAGTGCGAAATAGGGAGCCACAGCGATTGGTCCCATTTTAGCCATTTTTAAGCATTTTTCTGTTGTTATAGCGCCACCCACTTGCCAATTAGAGTTAAAGTTTGCAATTTCAATCAGTTGCTATAGTGCCCCCCATTGGCCAATTGATGTAATATTGCATCCTCCCATGACCCTATACCACTGTGCTAAATTTCACATTGATTGACCAAGTCAGTGAGGAGAAAAACATTGAACAGACACACAGACACACCCACACACACAGACAGAGTGTCATTATATAGTAAGAGAGATTATGTTGATTATGTTCAATTCAATTCAATTTTATTTATAAAGCCCAATATCACAAATCACAATTTGCCTCACAGGGCTTTACAGCATACGACATCCCTCTGTCCTTATGACCCTCGCAGAGGATAAGGAAAAACTCCCCAAAAAAAACCCTTTAACGGGGAAAAAAACGGTAGAAACCTCAAGAAGAGCAACTGAGGAGGGATCCCTCTTCCAGGACGGACAGACGTGCAATAGATGTCGTACAGAACAGATCACAGATGTTGAAAACAAACTTATAGAAGAGGCCAGAGAAAAGTTGGAAGCAAAATTATTTCAATATATTTAGCAATGGTTAATCGGTTTAAAGTGCAACTTGCAGGTTAATTTTTTTTAAAAAAATATATACATAACCTTTACTGAAAATTACCATATGAGAAGTTAATTCAGAATTTATTATGGTTTACACGACATAAGGGCACAAATTCAGAGGAAAAAGTGTCTCTTTTTAGCTCCTCTTCGAAAAACGCTTTTTTTTCCCAACATCGCCTGATACTACGTCACGAGAGGGACTCTGCGTCCATGACCCTGCCTCTGTCCAATGCGCAGTAGTAGGTGGTAGTGAGTCTGAGCAGTAGTAAACTTGTGAGTTAGTATTTTTTCGGTTGTTAACAGTGCATTTCACCATTTGTGATTATGCCGAATTATTGTGTTTGTGCAGGTTGCACAAACTCGAGTCTGTCAGGACATGGAGTCCACCGTTTTCCAGACAGAAAAAGGAGTGGAGTTAGTTTTCGTGCCTGAGTGCGTTTTGTGCAGGTGAAGAGGCGCGATTTCACGGCTTCACCTGTGACCAAAAACGCAGTCGTGTGCAGCGCTCATTTTGCACAGGAGGATTATGTTCCTAGCGGAGCATTGCATTGTAACAAAATGATCAATGTTACTCACTTCACCCACCACTGGTTTTAATGTTTTGGCTGATCGGTGTATACACTTAATCACTGCTTACCAGAGGGAACTTATTCACATGCTGAGGCTGTGGTGATGAGTTGTTCAATATATTAAAATCATTTTGCTTCAAATTTTGTTTTGGTCTCTTTTGTCCTATCCACCCTAATTACAATCACATGGATCACAACTTAAAGTCACTATCTCATATGGCCTCCATTTTTGTGTATTGTATGTCTACAACTTTTATTGTTAAAGGTAAGAATACAACAAATGAAGCTAATGCTCTGCTGCTGACAATGCGGTAGGCGATAAGGAGTTAACCGTCTTCGTTTAAACTAAGGAGCCTCCAAGTAATTATTTTATGACCTTCATAAATATGGGCGCAACACTAGCTAGCAGCAGTGACAGTTATGTAGATCAGTTGATGTCCCATATGGTAAACAGTGCCAAGAGTGCCAAAACTACAGCACTTGAGGTGGTCAGCTGCTGCACAGTTAGGTGCACGTGTGTGTGTGTGTGTATGTGTGTGTGTGTGTGACACAGACAGCTTGAGAGCAGCTTAGGTGCAGAGCAGTGCGCCCTTAAATGACACCATCAACGGAAGAGACTGTCACCATAGTTTTTTTCTTACAGGACTATTTTGTTATAAACATTTACCCGCCAGTATAACGGATAGCCTTCAAAGATACCTACATAAAGTGACACTGGAGTGAGTCCTAAAACCCAGAATTACTGTGTTAGCTCTCCGCGCTCCCTCATCTAGAAGTCAATGGGTTTTCCAATTGGTTTTTGATTAGATGTCTGAAATAAGGTCTTTGGTAACACAGGCTGAAGAGACTTATAGGTTTTTTTCTCAGACATAAAATACTTGTCAATACCCCAATGTGAATTTTGAAGTGTGTCTTAAAAATGACGATTGCTAATAAGTGGCTAAAATAGACTACAGATCATCATCACACCGGCCACAACTTTACAGCCTCATTGTGGTGGTGACTTTAAGTCATGCGACCGTGGTGTTGTTTGTTTATGGCCTAACGTAAGCTTTTAACTAATGGCGACTGCATTTTTGCTTGTTTGCCACAGAGCTTATTTTCTACAATAATCCAAAATCTAGTGGAAAAATCCCATTGGCTTTTTGATGAGGGAACCACTGCAGGCTAACTTCCACATTGGCCTACAGACAAATGGCACTTAGCATCAGTGTTAATTTCTGCTAAAAGGACTACAACTCACATTTTGTTGTGCAGCCATGTGCTGTAGCCATCGGCGTCGCCAGACAGATTTTACTGGGGCACGTGCCCCAGTATTGATCTGCAGTGCCCCAGTAAACATTTTACCAGTAAAAAATTCACTTCGGAGTTTTAACTCCACATAGCATACACAGTGCGGACATGGCTACTTAATATGGTAATTCATTCATGTGCTACTCCATTCACTCCTCGTACACAGTGCGCACATGGCTACGGGCCCAAACGACGCATAGTGCGTTCAAATTCACACCCATTCTTCTCTATGGATTTTCTCCGCGACTGTGCGTCACAGCGAGAAGCCACGCATATCACGTGAAACAGCAGAATTGTAGCTTTCCGACAAGACCAAGCACTTGTCGGTAGTCCAATGTTTTCACAGCAAAAAAAGAGAGATAAATTTACACTAAAATTATGTATAACAGAGCTTTCATACAGCTTTGCACACACATTACTCTTGAATGGATTACTCGCGAATGCAGGGTCGCACAGAAATGCCACGCATGTCACATGAAAGCACAGGAGCAGAGCTTTCTTGTGGTACCACACACACATCATTATGCTGTCATCCCATCATGCTATAAATCCAGATTAATTGCCTACAAAATAAAAACCTGACGAATTTCTTTACAATCCATTATACAGATCTTGTTACTCAGTCACTTCATATAGTGAGGAATATCGTATCTTACCACGTCTTAGGCTTACATGTATTTCTCCCTGTCTATCCACATTTGTAGTCCGGCTTTCAAGATGCAAATATCTCCATATTGTCCAGTTGACACTCCTCAAACTTTGTATGACAAGACCAGCCACTTCACCTTTGCACACCCAGACAACTGCAGCCTAATTATGCATGCATGACAGGGCCGTAGTCACCTTATACATCGACAGGGACATGTGTCCCCCCCAATGCCCAAAATGTCCCCCCAATATATAACTGAAACTGAAAAACAAATATTATCTTGGAGGACATCATTGCACTTGGTTGACTATTTTCTATTATCTTAGATGTAAACATTGCATGTTTCTTTCAGATAAAACACATTTTTAACTTGTGAATGGGTCAATGGAATTTCTTGCAATAATGAAAAAATACTGGCAATCATGTCCGCCTGGCACAAACCACATGTTTTGGACAACTGTGAAGTGCAAGAATGTCCCACCATCATGCTTCTTATATTGTTTTGTCACCAGAAAAATGGCTAAAAATATCTGGTTTTGTCGGCCCAAATTCGATTTTGCAAGTGCACAAGTAGGCCAAATGCATTAGTTCATTCAGGTGGTTAATCAAAGATCCAGTCAACAACATAATCTGATCTGATTGTATAGTTTAAAGCACTATTTAAGCTTTTTTATTATAAATAAGTGCTAAAAAACTCTTTGTGCCCCAGTACAGTCTTAAGTCTAGTGACGCCCCTGGTTGTAGCATGACAAATGAATGTTCTAACCTCATCACTACACAAGAAGAACGTAAATCAAAATAATTTCTTAGGGTGGAGTACAGTGGATGAGTTGAGAAAAGGTCTGTTTTCCCTGCCAAACAGCAGCAGGGTAAACAGGCTGTTGCTGGGGTGGGTATTGTCTTTAAATACCCTTCGGGCTCATTTCAGGCACCTCACTGATACTGACATCTCTGAAGCGGGATGAAAAAGGTGACAGACAACTGTACCAAGACCTCAAGTGCTTGTTATCACTGTTAGCACATGGGAGAAGTTTTCCTCATAGGCTTTCTCCAAGAAAGCCCTCTCTGACAGGAATCTATTCATTTTGACCCAAACCATGACTTTTTTTCCACACCTTAATTAAAAAATCTCTTTCTGGTAGAAAACCCTCTAGAAAACCTTCTCCCAACTGCTTGCTGCTAGCCATATGCCTCTTTAATAAAATTTCATCTTCCTTGACTTCTCTCTACTACACTTGAGAATGGCTGGCAGTGAAACGGCACTGCTGAGGTCACAGTGTGTCGGATCATTCATCAATGCCTGTATCAACCACTGGACAAATTATACAGACCTCTTCTGTGTCCTTAGTGTCAAACTATCCAATGAAAGAAATACGCCACAAAAAAGCGAGCTATTAAGGAGGACAATGCCTACAGTGATGCATGGTAATGTGATAAGAATGAGGCGAAATTCTGGCAGCACTCACCTCCAAGTCATCCTCCACTATGACCACAGTGGACTGGGAGAACGTGTTGAACACTTGGTTAAGTGCCCACTGGTAATGTCTGGATATTTTGTAGTAGCCCTGGAATTTTCTGTGCTCTGGCCGAACTCTGATGTCTGACAGGTCCGGTTGGCTTATGTGCGTCACTTGATCTCCATATGAGCCAATCACACGAGCTGTCTCAGCGTGGCCACAGTCCTGGCTGACAATGATTGGATATAGTTCTGGAGAGGGGCGGTACTGTATCAGTCTGTCGAGGCTCCGTTTTACCGTCACTCTGTCACAAGCAATAACTAATATGGGAATAATGACCTCTGGGCTGGCAACAGAAGTGGCCAGTTTATGGTTCTCACCAATCCCTTCCTTTATTTCAATGGCCTGGTGCTGTTCTACCTTAGAGCCTGTAGGTACTGTATGAACAGGCTTCTGTGTATGCTTCACGTGAGTTTGGTGCCTATCATCCACACTGTCCCCACGAGAAAGTGGAGGCTTCTGCGGCTGGTGGACAACCTCTTGTTTGATTTCTTTTGTATCCTCTGTTTCTCTTTTCCCGACATCTTTCTGCCGAGCCCACACTGCCCTGTGACTTTCAATCTGCTTCAGCAGCTTTTTCTGGGTCTCGAGCTGAATTTCAACCTCCTCTGCCAGCCGAATCACCTCCCCAGCCAGGTTGACCTGGCCTCCTTTCCCTCTGCCCACGTCCCACTCCTCCTTTCCTCCTGGTTCAGCTCCACCACCTTCTCCGAGACGGCCGATGGGAGGACGACCCCAAAGATAAAGAAGAAGCAAAGCATTCCAGGCGACAAACAGGAAAGCACCACATAGTATAAGGGAACCTTTCTTGCGAACCATGGCCCAATGACACTAGAAAAGAGATTGGGTTGTGGAAAAGGCTGCAGGTAGGGAACAAGTGATGGAACCAGAGTGAGAATCCGACAGACTGAGGTGGCAATCTCAGATGGGCAGGAGGTCGATATCCGATCACACTGTAATTTTTTCAAATTTGAGGGGCATCTTGTCGTTTGCTCAGGAGGGTGTCAGGAGAGGATTGTCTAATTTCAAATTAATTTACATGTTCTTACTATGGATTTCATGCATTCCATGAAATCCCATACAGACAGGGAAATGAGCTGAGATAGGAAACAAGGGGAGGCTGAAAGTAAAAAAAGGGGAAAGTGGGGTCAGTTTGGGTTGAGGGAATGTGACGTCTTGGATCTTATCCTTCAGCCATCCTGAAAACAGAGAAGAACAGCTGATCAGCAGAATAAATGCAGCTCATCTGAGCTTTAAATAATGAAGCAGAAACAAATGCCGCTTTCAGACATGAACTACACATTTCTGTAAAATTCCATACATGTGAATAAAAGCACTAACAACATTATTAAGAGAACAAATCGAACGGTAGAAGAAATTAGAAGTAGGGGGGTGTAATTACAATTTTTTCCTGATCAATATAAACAGCACCGTAATGCAAACATGTGAGGCCCCCCTGCAGCTAACTCTGAGTGTGCCCCTTTCCTGCAGCATAGAGCAGGCCAATTTTAACATCTTTTTTGTTAAAAGGATACTTACCATTTCGGACACACAACCTAATTAAACAGACCACTTTAAAACACTGGACACAGATAATGGAGTTAATTACTGAGTGGCTACTTTTGAAACTGTTGGAGCTTTTTAACATCACAAACTATAAAGTGTCATGTCATGTCAGGTTAAGCCTAGTTCACATTACATGATTTTAAAACTGATTTTGCGTCGTGGAGACTATCGTAATCTTTTGAGTGTTCATACCTGGCAATGTGTGTTTCTGTCAGCGGGAGTCTCGCCAACTGCGTTATGACCTGTGTGTGCACACCACTAGATTTCTCCACCGAGCCCGCACCGACAGAGCCCTAGATAATGCGGTGACGTCACCAAAATTGGAAACGACCCATCGTAAAAGGCATGGATATTCTTCTCAGTGCTGAATCAGATCTGCCTCCAGGGCCTGGGTCCAAACACTACGCACTCCCCGTGATCCTGTGGACACCATCACTGTTGTTGTTGCTTGCCGGCTTGTCAGTGTTGCCAGATCTTGGGAGAGAAACAAGCAACCAGCAGTGTTGCCAGATCTTGGGAGAGAAACAAGCAACCAGGGCCATGGAAACAAGCCCAAAAGAAGCGCCTATCATGCATTTAAATAACTTATTAGATGGATATGTATAGAGAAAGATGACGTTTAGAGAGCAAGCCCAAATAAGGAACTCCACTTTAGAAACAAGCCCAAAGTCGCGGCTAATAAGTGAACCTGGCAAGTGGCAGCCCTGCGGCCTGTCGTCCTCACATTTCTTCCGTCCTCCTGCGTGCCTACATGGGACATATCCTGCCTCTCATTGGCTGATGCTCTTTGTCAGTCGGGCCACACTTCTCCAGTTTTCTAGCATGACAGATATCCAGTCCCAGTCACAGACGAGGGGGCGACTTGCTCATAGGCTTGATCACACATGAGGAATTGTCGTGGCAGACTATCTGCCGACACACCTCCGACCCAAGGTGGCTCTCAAGATCCTCTGCAACATCAAAATCACGGTGAAAATCTTGTAATGTGAACTAGACTTTAGGGTGTCAACAACACACCAAGCTCTCCTTCACCTGATGCTGAAGCTGCAGGGTGCACAGTGGTCTCTCACTCATCTGATGCTAACACTACTACAGTGTCTGACTCATCTGTAATGTCTTCTTTCTGACAATCACTGTCTTTACGACCATGTTGGCCTGTTTCATCCTTGTCAACGTCGCTTTTGCCTTCTAAATCTTCCTGACTGGCTCTGATCTAGAACAAAAAGAACTATAAACCAGCAAGGATTTTTTTTTTTTTTAAATATTTGTTCTGTTTTATAGCAATATTGGCTCTAATGTAGACAATATCATGATGTGCACCCTATGTAATTGTGTTTTATTTTTTTTATGAAAAAAAATTCTCTTTTATTCTTATTGTACCACAGTAGTTGTTGACAGGGGAGAGTGGCCCCCGCCTTGCAGGGGCTGCAGGGATATACTTTGAAGGCCAGAATATAAATTTAAATTGAGAGTATTTTCTGTAAATTAGACTAAAGGTCAGTATTTGTAGTCTATTGAACAAATTTTGTTTGTTTCTACATAAACAGAGTTAAACACCTTATTTCCAGGGTTCAAACCAGTGAGTCAGAGAAAAGTGAACTTCTCAGTAAACTTTAGCTCACATTTATTTAGATATTATGTAGTGTTATTAGCATTACTCAGTAATAAGATAAAAGCATGACATTCAACTAAACAACTAAGTAACTCCAAATCATCACCAGGTCTAGGAGCTGACTGATTATTGGCCTGGCTGAATATTGGCTGCAATATTCAGTATTTTATGGTTACTGGAATTGTTTTGTTTTGTTTTTCTTAAATCTAATTGCTGATAAACTAAATTAACTTAAAAATGCACTTTGACCGATTCAGCTGCCTCTCTATCTGTAGTTACCACAGTGTAGTCTCGTTCAATGTCTCGCCAACAGTACCACCTGAATGGTTATACTGGTTGTACGAGTAACAGCCTATCAACAGCGAGGGATAGTGTACCACAGATGGGTGGAGCTGTGTGTCAAACATGAGGCAGCAGATATTGCTAAAGTTGTAAAAGAAAAAAAAAAAAGTCACAATACTCCATGCTGAAACTGCAAAATTATCCAGCATTTCTGTTGGTAACATTGTGCCATAGCGGCACAAAAAGAAAAAGAAAAGAAAGTTCATTACTGGCTGAACATTAACTTAAGTTGTATTAGTACGAGAGAGGAAAGAGTGAGAGATGTGACCCATGACCATCATAGTTTAAAAAAATGCAGGATTCAGGATGTATGTTGACCATTCACATTAGCCAACTGTCACTCTAGCCCTTTTTGCACAGAGATTGCATAATAGAGCCACTATAAAGTCCCGTCTTCATGCCTCCTTTGCATTTTTACACAGAACCAAATGACATCATGTCATTCCAGTGTGTGATTATAGGCTGCATGCCACCATCACAAAACCAAAAGAGGCATGACAGGCGTGACATGTAACACAACAGTGTCGGCCTCTTGTGTGACATATAACATACACATCAGCAGCCCTAAACAATAACAATGGTATAACATGACAATAACAATCATTCACTGTCTCTGTTATATGGTGGCCAATCTCGTCCTCTGCTTGGAGGGTAAAGGAGCTCCCAGACCTTATCATTTTCCCAATTTGCCGACATTTATGGCTGCCGTTCTTCTTCTTTGAGTTAGTTGCTAACTGCCACTGGCTCCATTATAAATCTCCCTCCGTGGGACAAATCCATAACACGTCAGAAAACGTCACACCCGTCCTGCCCATGGTCCCATCCTGCCGGCTGCCCTGTTCATACAAACACCGATTTGGTGCTGTTACTACCTCCTGTGGTGGATTGAAGGCGAGACCAATCTGTGCCATTCTGCGATCACACCTTATATACAGCATGGTGAGGCAGCATAATGGCATGATATTCCTGCCTTAAACAGGTCATGTAAAAGGGGGTATTCTTTGTCACTGTTACTATAGAATAAAGTATGCAGTTGGCCTGGGACAAAATACTGATATAGGAATATACTCTGCTCAAAAAAGTTAAGGGAACACATAAATCACTCCTCAGTTCTTGATGAACGAATGAAGCTGAAAATCTTTACTGATGTACACTGTATAATTTGTTGAGAACAAAATGACGTAACAGTCAGTGGAAACCAAAATCATCAACCTGAGGGCTGGATTCAAAATCACACTAAAAATCAAAGTTAAAACAATGAAATCACAGGCTGATCCAACTTGTGTGAATTTTATCACAGCAACTCATAATGTGACTCAGTGTGTATGGCCCCGCGTACCTGTATGCACTCCCGACGATGTCTGGGCATGCTCCAGATAAGTTGGTGGATGGTGTCCTTGGGATCTCCTCCCAGACCTGGATCAGGGCATCAATGAGCTCCTGGACAGTCTGTGGTGGTACTTGGCAGCGTCGGATGCACGATACATAATGTCCCATAGGTGCTCAATTGAATGTAGGTCAGGGGAACGAGAGGACCAGTCAATGGCATCAATGCCTTTATCATCCAGGAACTGCCTACACACTCTGGCCACATGAGGCCAGGCACTGTCCTGCACCTGGAGGAACCCAGGGCCCACTGCACCAGCGCAAGGTCTGACAATTGCTCGGAGGATTTCAGCCTGGTACCTAACAGCAGTCAGGTTACCGTTGGCTATGACATGGAGGTCTGTGTGACCCTCCAAGGATATACCTCCCCAGACCATCACTGACCCAATGCCAAACCAGTCATGCTGGATGATGTTACAGGCAGCACAATGTTCACCACTGCATCTCCAGACTCTTTCACGCCTGTTACATGTATTCAGTGTGAACCTGCTCTCATTTGTGAAGAGAATGGAGTGCCAATGGCGGACCTGCCAATTCTGGTGCTCTCTGGCGAATGCCAATCTGCTTGGTGCTTGGCTGGGAGCGCAGGTCCCTCTAGAGGAAGTCAGGCCCCTTATGCCACCCTCATGGAGTCTGTTTCTGACAGTTCTGGTCAGAAACATGCACTCCAGTAGCCTGCTGAAGGTCATTTTGTAGGGCTCTGGCAGTGCTGCTTCTGTTCCTCCTTGCACCAAGGAGCAGATACTGGTCCTGCTGTAGGCTAATGCCCTTCTACAGCCCTGTCGAAGTCTCCTCATGTAACAGCCAGTCTCCCATTATCTACTCCATGCTCTTGAGACTGTGCTTGGAAACACAGCAAACTACCAGAAGTGACAAGCACACTAGCAGAACACAAAACTAGAGAAGAATCAGTCAAGAAGGATAAAGAGAGACCAACTGTCCGTGGCCACCACATGCAAAACCATTTCCTTTTGGAGGATTGTTTTGCTTTGCCTCTCCATTGCACCTGTTGTCACTTTCATTTGCACCAAAGCAGGTGAAACTGAATCGCAATCACTTGTGCTTCCTAAATGGACAGATTGATATCCCTGAAGTTTAACTGACTTGGTGCTATAGTGTGACGATTAAGTGTTCCCTTTATTTTTTTGAGCAGTGTGTCCTGTTATTTTCTCTTGCAATCCATTATGATGCGTTGCAATACACTGGCACCAAAAATTGATATTTTTTATAAACCTGCAGTGCTCTAAACAGATTTCCCTGCCAATTTGTCTTGCCAGATTCACTATTCCATGACCTTGTGCTGGCTGATAGTGAATGATGGTTACGTGAACACAAGTCAGCTTACTTGCAGTGAAGAAAAAATTCAGAGGGGGAAAATGGCAAACAGTGTGGAGTTGGAGAGCCGGGGAAAACAAATAAGAAAGGCACTCTCACCTTCAAGGCAAAAGATTGGGCCTGCTCAGACTTTTACAACACAGATGGAACAAAAAAATTGATAAAGACTATGGAATATGCAGAAAGAGATACTATGAATAACGCAATGATGGTCTCACTGTGTCTTGTGTTATTAATCTAGTGTACTCCTTTCCTTTACAGATTTGTGCTCAGTGTTGCCAACTTAGTGCCTTTCTCTCTAGATTTAGTGACTTTTCAGACCCTCCAGCGACTTCATTTCAAAAAATAAAAACAACAAATCCAATGGTAAAAAGACATCAGTGAGTAATTGTGTTAAATAATCACGATTTCATGACTTACCTAAATAATAGTGATTATGAGTTTTGCAGCCTTATGTTTAAGAGGCACTAAACTATGACTCTATGTATGTTTTTGTACACTGTTTCATCTCAGTTGTCAAATTCTGTGAAACTGACACCACAATGAGTGATTGATTTTTGCCTTTTAAGGAATTTTTTTTGGATGCATAGACAACATTATGCATTGTAGATAATTGTCCTGTAATGCATCAAGTGCCGCAAAATCACTATATCGTGATACCACCGTTATGGGCAATGTATTGTGGTCCTGAGTTACTCTGTGATTCCAACCTCTAGTCTGCAGTGTAGTAGGGCTGCATGATGTTAAAAAAAACACATTATATTGCAATTGTTCTGACAGATATTGCGATTGTGAAATGCGTACCAATTTAAGTGCGAAGGTTTTCTTTGCATTTGAATTTCACTAAACAAAAGGACATAAAAAGGATGATGATGATGATGATGATGATGGTGTGATTTATTCCAGGGTCTGTACCAAACAAGTATGTTCTCTTTTGTCTGAAATATGATTTGTAGGCTGGGGCATCTCTGTAGCACCACTATGCTTCATTTATAATGGTATGATGTGACACATTTTTTTCTTTATCACAACATTAGAGCTTCTGTGATTTGGATATTGCACTTGGCCATACTGTGATTTCGGTAATATTTCGATTAAGTGGACAGCCCGACAGTGAAATTCATACACTTCACTGAAAAACTGTAGAGAACTGTAAAGTAACGTTGGGTTTCATGATCAAATAAAGTTTTGTATCATGTGTACACTTATGTCCATACCCCTACTTCAAGATTATGTTGAAAAATTCTCTTTTACAGCACTCCATTAAACATGCTTAATGGTAAACAAAATGTTGTGATGGAGTATATGGAGTAATTATTCTAAATATGGACACTAAGATTTTAATTTTTACTGCAAATGTATACTACTGGTTTATTGTTCTGCTTGATAACTAATCATCTGATCTATATTGGCCAAGAAAATTGGGTCAACCCCTACCAGAGTCATCTGGGAACTGTGATGGTTGTTTCTCACAATTTTTTTCTGACCTTTTATAGACTAAATGTTAGATCAATTAAACAGAAAAATAGTTGGCAAACTACCCGATAAAGAAAATAAATGTCATTTGCAGTCCTAAATTGGTCTGATTACAAAATTACCGTATATTTCCAAACAGTCGCCCAGTGGCAAATAGCCGCCGGGCACCTAATAGCCGCCGGGGGTTTGACCCCATTTTGCATATTAAACGCCGGTCCGATTACACGCCCGGGCGATTATTTCCTCATTCACTGCCTCATGGCTGTCCCTCCTTGAGGGACTGTTTGCGCTTTTACGCACGGGTCGGTGGTGAAGTGGTGCACATGACTCATGCGACGGACGGACGGATGGACGGACGGACAGACAGACACGTATCTAAAACAGGTAATACATCTGGCTACATCTTTCCCACATCAAATATCCGTGATCGCCTTGACCCGCATGCGTAAAAGCGCACACAATTCCATGTCCTCTCACCGCGGATGCTGTGATTTGATGGCCCAGTACTCATTGTAGCCCACTCTTATAAGACCCAATAATAATAATAATGATAATAATAATAATAATAATAATAAGTTACTGTGGACCTTAGGGGTGTAACGGTACACAAAAATCTCGGTTCGGTATGTACCTCGGTACACAAGTCACAGTTCGGTTTTTTTCGGTACAGTAATGAAAAAAATAGATAACTATTAAATATCTTTTACTTATTGGTAACCTTATTAAAACATACCACCACAGAAGTTAACTCTTTTTACACAATTTTTGAATGAAACAAATATATATAAAATCCTGCTTTTTCACATTGTTTGAATGAAAATAGAAATATAAAAGTGAAAAATAAAATCCTGCTGTTTTTTTTAACACATTCTTTGGTTGGTTATTTCTTTAGCGCGATGGTCAGGGAAATGCTCTTTCTTTTTAAACGACGACGATATCGTAGTTTGCACCAGATTGCTTTTTCTATTCGTGCCGGTTAACGTTCAAACTCGGGTGGTGTCACTTTAGATGCGTTAGCATGTTAGACGTGTTTCCAAGTACATACCTGACCGCTGTTCTGCAGTGTCGGCACACTGCTTTTGTCTTGTCCACTTGTTTATTTCCATCTTCGTATTTTACCCTGAAACCAAAGTGTTTCAGGGTGGGTGGGTTTGTGGGTGGGTCTTCAGGTTCGTCAGGCTCACTTGCCATGTTGTCAAAATGCGAGAATGCGCTGCACAAAGTGAAAGCGGAGATTTAAGGGACTCGGTCCATCACTCAATTATGTCCGTCGGGGAACTAGATATTTTAAATGGTTCGGCTCGCAAAAACGGAATTAAAATAAAACAAAATAAAATAAAATAATATCCTGCGCCCAATAATTCGGTACAGGGTCGTGCCTAACCGAAAGTCGCGTACCGAACGGTTCAACACAAATACATGTACCGTTACGGCCCTAGTGGACCTACATGCCATGCCTTTTAATAAAATTACCAGAAGAGTTCGCTGAAAAACAGGTAATGTCAGCCTGAATTACGTTGCGGTGAAAATCGCTGACATGCATGGGGAATACAGCTTCTTCAGGCTCGCCATAGCTTACTGTCAGGACTCAGGGACCAGAATTCGGGATGGCGGACCGTCGGAATGGCGATATTTCGGTGTGGCGGCCTGCAACTGTTGGTTAAATGGCCCGTTCGGTTGGTATTTGGATAACTGGGGCTTTACTGGTATAATGCAATAGCACCACCCAGCGGTGAAACCTGTGTACACAAAAAAAATGACCCACTCTAAATGTTTAGAGATTTTTTGTACACAAACTCACCCCTGCATTATACAGTATTTTTGCACTAAAAAAACATACTGGACAGGAACTGTAACCAAATAACGGCCTGGTGCAGGTCGGTGCAAAAAAAAAATAAAAGCCTTGAGCAAATAGCTGCCTGGTTCTTTTAAACGCCTGGGGTCAAAATAGATTTTGTGAAATAAACGCCCGGGCTACTATTTGGAAAAATACGGTATTCTGTTTTTCAATGCTAAGGGTGGAAAATCATGACCATGGCTGAATATTAATATATACAATACTTTTTGGTAACAACCAAAATGTGTGCATCTGTCCAGAGCACCAATTGTCAAAGCTGTACAGTATGAAAAGCTGACACTGGATATCCGCTCAGATTCATATTCTTGTTTACTTACTCTAGGATCAGACCTCTGATCTAAATGAAAAGCTTGCCAATTTTAGACCGTATTTTATTCAGGCAAACTTTTGTGCAGCTGTTTATGTTTGACAGCATCTAATATTTGAGAACTTTGGCTTATTTTACAAAATAGAAAGGGCTCTAGTAGATCTTTATTTTTCTCAATGTAAGGTAAAGAAAAAAAATGTAGCACCATTCCATATAGTACCAAGGTATCATATATGCACTAGTATGTGAAAATTTCAACCAATACTCAGCCCCAGATGACAGTGCATTAGCACACTGCAATGATCTCTCATTGCATGCATATCAGGGTTCAACGCTAAGGTTTTTTTTCACTTGCCCGTTCGGGCAAGTTGGTCAGAGATCTACTTGCCCGAAGTCAGTTTTTACTTGCCCTATAAAAATTGTTTAATTTAAGCGGCTATCAAATAACAAAGACTGCAGTTACTTTTATGTTATGTAATCTTTATTCACACTGTATTTATTAATTAAAACAACATATGTCATGTATTGTAGCTTAATTCCTACACAAAAATGACAGTATCAGGGCTTAAAGTGAAAAATTTGTCAATCGTTCTCCGTCTATAATTTTGCTCCCTACTTGAGCCATGCCCACCTCTATTTATTTTTCACCCCTCTCTCCAGTTCTACTGTATTAACTTAGCTGGTTTAATATATTTTGCTTCCATCTCTCTCTGCCCTGCTCTACTGTACTTCAACGCTACTTAGCTCTCTCTCTACTCTACCAGTAGACTACCAC
>NC_065527.1:33892975-33893896 GCF_006386435.1 Epinephelus moara | reverse complement strand
ATATGAAGCGTCCGTCGCGCAAAATAATATCAATGGGCGCTGTGGGCAGGACATTGTTACACAGCTGTGCCTGTGACTTCAGGCAGAGAGACCGCTGCATCAGAGCAGAAGAGCACGTTTTAAAATACATTTATTTTATCAATTAGTTATTAACTTTTAGTATTTTTAGCAACTTGCCCGATCTGGCAAGTGAGTTGTTAGTTTACATGCCTGACCGTGAGTTTTACTTGCCCCGGGCAATCGGGCAATCCTTATTGTTGAGCCCTGCATATACATAAAAGCAGGGGTTAAAGTTCTCCGGCACAACGCCGGATTTCCAGCGTGGCGAAGTTTCTGTCTGGCACGGGCAGAAGTGCTCTGCAGTGCGAGCATTTCACTCGCATTTGCCCCTAAAAATATATATATGTGCGAACCGGGAAAATGATTTAGGCGCACAGTGTGCAAGTAAAAACAATCTACTGTTTACCATAATCGGCATCGGACGCTTTTTCATCGATAACCGATCAAATAAATGTATTTTAAAACTCGCTCCTTTGGCTCTGATACAGCCGTCTCCCTCCCGGCCTGCAGTCCCCACTAGGGCTGTCAAAAAAAATTCGAAGTTCGAAATATATTCAAATATATATATTTTTTATAAGTTCGACCCTAAATTTGATAATTCGAATATCATTAGTAATTAATTAATACTATCAATAACGCTGTATCTCAGCGAATGCCGTTCGGGCGGAGATGGCTCGCGCACAAGCCGGGCCAGAAAGGAACATAGCGACGGAGGGAGAGGCGCCGACGGAGGGAGAGGCGCCGACGGAGGAGCCCGCTGCGCCAACACCACCCACTGCACTGTCCGCGATGTGTGACCTGTTCAGGGAGACATACAGGGAGAGTGTTGCACCTGCTGCCTCCCTGCCTACCCTTTTTGAA
>NC_065527.1:33882312-33890954 GCF_006386435.1 Epinephelus moara | reverse complement strand
TCTACCAGTCACGCAGTCAGTAGAGTCTCAGCATCAGTTACAGTTATGACTGAGCTACAGCAGCACGGCAAGCAGCATTAGCTGTGTCCCGGTACATAGCATTAGCAGCCAGCTCCTCCTCAGCTGTATCCCGGCAGCAGCGTTAGCAGCAGAGAAGCCGGACTTGCTCGAACGGTCCACTGGAAAACCGAACATCAAGGACGCAGCGACGCGGCCCTGCCACGGCAGCTGCCCGTGGGCAAACAAATCAGTCCACCACAACATTATATGATCCATTTCAATGATGACATGCTTGCCCAGAGGCGAAATTTCAACGTAACTGCCTGTTTAATTCACATCAAGCGCGATACAATTTTGCAAACAGCCTAAATGATTTAGCTTCTAAAACTAAATAGCACCAAGGCAAAAAAGAGATGTAGGAGCTATAAGTCAAAAGTCTGGTAACCACTGAAAGTTTAATCTTTATTTATAAACTCATTATGCTATAAAAGTTTAATCTGAAAAGTCACTACTAAAGCTATAATCTTTTTGTTCGTTTTGATAATAAACACGTTCCTTTGCAACATATATATGTCTATTTCTTCATTTTGTGACCGCAACACCAAGCCCCCCGCTCCGGAAAAGATTTCAGATTTCAGGCACACAAATCTTCCGTGCTCCACATTTCAGGCACAACATTTTTTCTTGCTTTAACCCCTGTAAAAGTCTACACTGTAAGAATGTTTAGGATCGAAAAGGTACTGCAGCTTTTTCTGTTAATTGTACTGACATGCACGAACAGAATCAACACATTTTTCCATTGCTGAGACAAAATCCAAAAACTCATGACTTTATCAGACAGAGAGAAATAGGAATAAACGTGGAGTGACGTGGTATTTCTGATGGCTCACCATCCTGAACCTGGACTTTATCTGACTTGTTGAGAGGGGCTAACAGGACATCCAGCTCATCTCCATATGATGTTCACAGTTTTACTGAGCAACATAAACAAAGATCACAAATGTTCAAACGAACGATTTTTTTGAAAGATCCACAAGACCAAAATAGATATTGACAAATGTGGTTATAAAAGACCTAGTTACTATATTGTTGTACTAAACTGCCAAGATTTTGTAGTTACAAGTAGCCAGCCTTCTTATCGGGGTACACCACAACCAGAAACAGCATTTCAGATTAATTATATTATAACACAACCAGTAAAATGATGGTCAAGTCAAAAAGTCAATCTAAAGCTGAAACAACTGGTCATTATCAATCAGTCAAATGACACAAAATGAATAAGTTTATGAAGTGATTAACTGTTTAAGTAATTTGTTAAGCAAATATGCCAAGCATTATCTGGTTGTAGTTTCCCCAGGTGTTTATGTCACTTTAAACTTAATGTCTTTGGGTTATAAACCGATTATTGGATAAAATAAGACATCTGAAGGAATCACTTTGGGCTCTGAGAAACAAACTCGTGTGCTCATGCGCTGATCCGCAACAACAGAAATTGAGTTTACCTTGAAAGTGTTGTTGCATTCTTCAAAGAAATGGGAAAGAAATTTTAGAGTGAGATGGTGGATGGAGACAAGAGAGCTGGACTGTTTATCTGTGGCTCTACAATAAAACCTAATGAAGTGGATAACAAATACAAGCTACTCTCTTACACTGCACATTGCCCTAGGTTGGTACTTGCTTACCTTGTTTCTGACACTGTTAAAAAAATCTTAATGAGAATAACTATCAGAGACTGGATTAGAGGGCAGACCATGACTATTCTTTAACACCACTAACTGTGTGACAATGTCTTCCAACTCTCAATGCTTACTGTCCCTGAATGAAACACATTCAGTCCAGATTGGTACAATCAGTTGACACACCAAATTCACATTTGTCAGCTGCTCAGCAATAATAATGTGTGATGATATTAGAGTGATAAAAAGCTACTATGATCTAATGATCTTTGTGAATCCCAACATAGTTATTTAACACTGGGAGCAACCTAAAAATTCAGTGGTTTATATTAACTCTTCATGTATTCATCACAAATCCCTCTGTGAGCATTCTATTCACATACTCAAGTGTTGCCATGTAGTATCATCTACACTAGGGATGCACGATATTATCGTCACATCATCGGTATCGGCCATTATTGGCTTGAAAATGAATCAGCAAACATGCTTTTTCTTATTTTGTAAATTGAATGAATAGCACATACATTGAAAAGCATTCTATTTCATGTTTCCATCTGCTGGTGAGCCATCATGTTAAGAGTATGCATACATAATATGATGGTAATTCCACTACAAAAGAGATCTGATTAACACTAAAATAAGGTGGGGAAAAAGTGAATATATCAGTCGTGATCGGTTATCTGCCAAGTAAGTTTTTATACACCGGCATATTGGATATCAGCAAAAAATACCACGCATCCCTAACCTACACATCCCGACTACACATGATTTTCCCCTGCTTCCTATACATTCTGACTGGGCTGGTTGTTGCAGAGAAACTGGGACTGCACTATACACACACAAACATTCAAAGCTGAATCACTGTATTGAGATAGAGGCTGAAATCTCAGAAATCAATATTTTAAAATCTGAGCTACCCGAAAAACTAGATACCTCAAAAGGGGAGTGAGAAAATGTTTTGTTTTTTCTGTCATTTAGCTGAACTGACCCTTGAAATTTGCTATCCATTTACTGCTTGACTATACCTCAGATTTGCTGAACAAAGTCCAACTTCCCATGAGCAAACAAGCTCCAGTACAAATGTAAAAATGCTGACACAGCCAAAGAAAATTACAAGTATGTCAACAGTGTGTATGTGACAGTAAAGGTCTTCTTTGTTGTTGTACACTGATAAAGGGTGAGTGAGTTAAGGATGAAGGTCACACTGACTCCTCCACAGATCCTCAGGATTAGAAAAGCCTAAACCAATTACTGCTGATAAATATAGGCCTGCAATAATCTTGTAAGGATAGATATTTGACTACAAGCAACAAGCGCTCTGATTAGCAATGGATCTTTGGCTGTGCTTCACTGCTCAACAACCTCTCAACATGTCAGATCTGTTTATCTTCTCCACATTACCATCATTATATAAATAACCCTCACACTTATAAACCACATTTGTCCCCCCCCCCCCTACTGACACTTATAAGATGTTTAAAAACAGGTTATAGAGCAGTAGCATGATTGATGAAGATTACGGTCTGGGGGTTTGTGTAGGTTGTGGACAGATCAAGAAGGAAATCCAAACCTAACACACTACAGCTAATATGACATGACTTTAAGCGTTTTTATATCTGAACTCCTTTGTAAGTGGCCAATAGGGTTGCAGCGGTATACCAGTTTCAAGGTATACCATGAAAATGTATGGTTATCATACCGTGTACACTTGCTTATCAATGATATTGGGGGGAAAAATGTAACTAGATCGAGATTCTCAACTTTATTTTAGTTATTTTCAAAGTGGAGACTTTTTTCACATACTTCTATCAAAACATAGTTTCAAGTTTCAGTTATAGTATTAAAATGTTTGTTCAACAAAAAATTACCATTCCATTTGCACTCCTTAAAGGGTCATTTTGAGTGTATATTGTACTAACGCGTTTTAAAAGAGTTCATAAACTAAAATTGTTCAAATGATCATCTTGACTAATAAAGTATAAATGTAAACTCCCTGAAGCAGACTGGCAAATGAAGGTCATGTTTTTATCTTGAAAATGCTGGGGGAAAAAACATACACACAGTGGGCAACACCGGATCAATTAAAGTAGAAAAGTAAAACTAAGAGGAAAAGAAAAAGAGTCAGGGCACACCAAGTTCTCGAAATAAGCATTTAAGTGTCATGGACATTACAAAACCAGCCGTCTCATGAGATTATGCGTCAAACACGAAGTGAACTCCAGCGCTAATGAACATAAAGTGTAAAAGTCACCGTACCTGAACTCGAAGCAGCCTACATGTATGTCATGCCTCCCTTTCAGCTGTGGCAAGTTAAGCTTTGCAGACTGTGAACAGAGAGGGAAGGATGCAAGAAGGAGGAACTGTTGCTCTTCTTCAAATTGTATCAGCTGAAACTCAATTGTTTTTTAACTCCCTCCTCCAGACAACGTGGAGCTGACTGGTAGGATCATCCAGAGGAGCCTGCTGTAGCAGGCACCTACTGAGGCAGCACGCAGTGTGCCATCCAGCTAGCCATACACATAACTACACTGAGGACCGGCCGACGAGGTCTGTTAAGATTGCAAACATGAAATACCTTTAACTTTGAGCAGATGCGCAGCTGTTGGGTCTGTTGACATGAAACCCAACTGTTACGCTTCACATTTCCCTTTGAAGCTGTCCATCACCAAACTATCGGCTGGCTCAGTTAAAACTCAGAGCACAACAGATGTTATATACAGCAGGGGCAGAGTCAGTGTTTTGTCATCTCTGCAGTGATTTCTGGGCATCGGGACGTGAGGATCGTCTAACGTTAATAGCAAGCTGAGCCGTTATGCTGACATGCTGTTAGCTAGCTAGCTGGCTAACGCCGAGCAGCAGCAGTGAAGGTTTTTTTAGCTAGCTAGCTGGCTAACGCCGAGCAGCAGCAGTGAAGGTTTTTTCATTCATGAGCCGCCCTAAACGAAGTAACGTTGGCAGCTGAAGCCAGTGTCACTCACCTCTCACATGCCGTTCTGAACGAAGTAACGTTGGCAGCTGAAGCCAGTGTCACTCACCTCTCACATGCCGTTCTGAACGAGTCGGTACGGCTCACACCATGAAAGAAAATGAAGCTCACATCAAGCCGCAGCACTGACCGGCTAGCTAGCTAGCTAGCTACCGTTTGCTAGTCGAGCCACTCTTGTATTTCCTTCGATGTCACATTCACAGCTCATCTCTGCGTTGCTACACAGCGGCTCCAGTGTTGCCTGCACCTCCACCTCTGGTTCCCATTATTCCCCCGGCTCTGCTCTTTTTCATCTAACACCAACAGCTTTGAATGTTAGCAGGCTACAGTGTCTGCTCTGCTACGAACGTTACACTGTCACCGACTAGGGTATCCACAGTGAAATTTAGCAGAACGAAGTTATTTCCTCTGCCCTGGTTCAGTTTGTCAGTCTCCAGTTGGCTCTACAACAGGCTGCTTGAGGGTCTTCTCATGTATGATGACAGCATTTTCATTTGACTACACAAAACTACACTTCCGGATTATTGACTGTTTAGGGTTGAGTTTACCCGAACCGGGTCATATGCCGAACAACTTCCCTTTTCTATCTTTAGCCCTATAAAGTAAAAAAAAAAAACTGTCTCATGCACACATTTGAAGAGTGTCCTGAACAGGTGCGTAGGAAAAAACAGGTCAGAAAAAAGATTCCGGCACACTGTTGCCAAACTTGCAAAATATTTAATGGGACAAGGCAGCACACTGCCTGACGAAGGTTGTAATGACCGAAACGTAGCTGCCTTGTCCCATTAAATATTTTGCAAGTTTGGCAACAGTGTGCGGGAATCTTTTTTCTTTCTATCTTTAGACCTACTAATACAAATCTGCCACAGAATAATAATATATTAATTTTTAATTTCCCTTATCAACAGTCTCTGTAACACCAACATCCCAAAACCAGTTTTCTTTATTGGTATAAAGGATCATTTCAGTGAAGTAGGGGAAACCAGGGCCAAGTGTAACAAGGGGTAATTACAACATCTCTAATAGAGACAGAGCGCAACATGTCATCATCTGAAAGCCACGCCCCTAAAGGGGAAACGAGGCCTGCTTTCCCTGTGATGACATTCGCTAAATACAGTCAGGCCGCCGTAGTCGAGGGGTAATGACATCACGGGAGGGGACTGTGTTATTACTTGGCTGGATGAGTATAACGTGTATGCCTCGTGTTGCAAGAGCTGTTCAAGCTGTAATAAAACTTGGAGTTAACACAACCTACAAGCGTGTGTGATTAACGTGACATGGTGTCAGAAGTGATGGACCGCACGCCCGACGAAAATGGCTAAATTTGGACCACCGGAGCAGTTTGACTTTTCGCAGCCGGCTGAGTGGCCGATGTGGAGGCACCGTTACTGCAGGTTTCGCGTGGCCACAAAGCTCGACAAAGAGTCCGGTGAGATACAAGTGAACTCTCTTCTATCCACCTTATTTTCAAACACGGAAGTAAATAGTGATCAACTTGCGTGTTTTTGTGCGTGACTTCCGTCAGCCGCTTTCCCTTACTGGAGCTAACGGTGCAAGCAAATTTTTTCCAATTTTCAATTGTTTATGTTAGTCAATCAGTTAGTTAGTTAGTTAGTCTGTGTATTTTATATAGATAACTGTGCCCACGTTTCCGTTATCCGGTAATTGCCGCTAAACGCGAATAAATTGCATGTCAATCAAAAACTATGAACCAAAAAAGCACAATCTATCTCAAGTGAGACAAACTGCTTGAACCCCATCTCCAGTGTACCAGCAGAGAACCTGCAGAACCGAATCAGCAAAAAAGCACACCGGGCTACACAGCCTCTCTACCTGAGCAGCTGAAGCTGCAGCTCGCACCCTCGACACACAGACACACAGACGGTGCTTCTGCATGCCAGCCAAACGTGTGCGCAACTGTGAGAAATAAATATGTGAGGTGTACGCTGCTTTTCTATCTTTTTTTTCCCTTTTCTTTCTTTCTTTCTGTCAGCGACATACACTCCTAACACAGGACGGGTTGTTTTTATTGACTGAGTTGATTATTAAACCATAGTGATGCGCGGATCGGCTCTGATAGTACCTGAATGTTGCATCAACCATCCAGCCATTACAACATGATTGAGCTAGCAAAGCAGTTTTGTGTTGCTATGTGTGGTATTTATTCAGTTTTGGGAAATCACGATGTCTAGAAAGCATCAGTGGCTGCAGCTGACAGGGACAGCTAACACTAGCAGCAAAGCTAACATCAGTGTATTGATATGACAAGTACATGCAGTATCAGTTCATGTTGTTATACCGCTGCACCAGTAGGTGGCAGTAGCTTAAGGATGTCGAGCCATCCTAGTGATATATGTGGAAAGAGCCACGAATAAAAGAACTCTGAATCAAGACTCCGGTGTGCAAGCCTCGTCAATACATGGTGCCAGAAGAAAATGAACTCCCTTCGTCAGCCAGACGAGTTAAAGTTGACTGGGAACGTCGACGAAAACTGGAAAGCTTTCAAGCAAAGTTTTGAACCGTATACTCTTGCTATCGGTCTAAAAGACGACGAAGACAAGCGGAAAATAGCATTGTTGCTAACGGTAGCAGGACGCGCCGCACTGGATGTGTACAACACGTTTGATTTTGCGGACGCGGAAAAAGACAAGTACGAGGCTGTAATAACGAAATTTGACCAGTACTGCACACCGAGGAAAAACGTGACCTACGAAAGGTATGTTTTCAGAAGTCGTGTCCAAAAGGAGTCAGAGTCAATTGAACAGTATGTCACGGACTTAAGGCTAAAAAGTCGTTCGTGTAACTTCGGGACATTATGTGAATCCCTGATCACAGATCAAATAGTGATTGGAGTGAGGGACAAGAACGTGAGGATGCAACTTCTTAAAGACACGGACCTCACGTTAGAGAAGGCAATAAAAATTTGCCAAACGTTTGAAAGCACAAGGATGCAAATAAAGACTTTTGACAACGGCGCCGCACCCGAAACAGCTGAGGTGGATGCTGTGCGACTGAAAGAAAAGAGAAAAAGCAACGTCAAGTCTAACAGAAAAGCGCTTCAACAGCAGGAGACCACGGGCTGCAATCAATGTGGCAACAGGCACGTGCCTAAACAGTGCCCAGCCTTCGGGAAGGACTGCAGAAAGTGCGGAGGTAAAAATCACTTCGCCAAATGTTGCTTCACAAAGAAGAAAGTGCAGCTTGTGGAGAACAAGAGTGACAGCAGCAGTGCTGAGGATGAGACACCGTTCTCTGTGGATACAGTCAAGCTTGTGGATAAAGAGAGTGACAAAGAGGAAGAGGAGCCTCCAATCTATGATGACCTGGTGAATGATGCTGAGAGCACTACAGAGTACGAATGGATAGCACATGTGGATGTGAACAGCACGGATGTTTCACTGAAACTGGACACAGGGGCGCAGGTAAATATCCTGCCAATGAAAGACTTTTACAGACAGAAAAAAGCACAAAGTGCGTGATAAAAAGGTAAATCTAAGAACTTATGATGACAAGCCTATACCTACAAAAGGAGTGTGTAGAGCTAACCTATCTTGCAATGGTAAGAATGTGAATGTACTTTTTCTTCTTGTAGATGGGAAAAGGCAAGCACTACTGGGGTTGAAAGCCTGCATAGCTTTAGGACTAAGAAAAAGAGTCCATGTCATTAACACAGAGAAATTGACACAAACGCAGACAGCAGAAGCCAGTAACTGGGTTAAAGAATACAAAGAGGTGTTCAAAGGAATAGGCCGCTTGCCAGGTGAACACAAAATTAAGCTGAGGGCTGATGCAGAGCCAGTCGTACACCCAGCAAGGAAAGTGACAGTAGCACTCAAAAAGAGGCTGAGAGCTAAGCTAGATACCCTGATAGAAGAAAACATTGTCAGGAAGATTGATGAGCCAATAGAATGGGTTAATTCCCTAGTCATACTAGAAAAGTCAGATGGTGATCTAAGACTGTGCATAGATCCCAAGGATTT
>NC_065527.1:33875202-33881417 GCF_006386435.1 Epinephelus moara | reverse complement strand
TGAAACTAGTCAAGCCATACCAGCACTTTAAGGGTGAGTTATCTGTGGTGGACGGGGTTCTGTTAAAGGGCACACAGATAGTAGTCCCCACCTCCATGAGATCACAGATGCTGAAGTTAGTGCACGAGGGACACTTGGGTATTGAAGAGTGTAAGAGACGTGCACGTGATGTTCTGTATTGGCCGAACATGCATAGAGACATTCAGACATTGGTGCAACGCTGTGAGGTCTGTCAGCGACATCAATACCAACAGCCTAAGGAGCCAATGATGCCACATAATAAACCACAAGAGCCATGGGAAAAGGTTGGAATGGACTTATTTCAGCTGAAAGGCAAGGATTACCTACTTGTGATTGATTACCACAGCAATTACCCAGAATTCTGTCAGCTGTCCACCACGACGGCAGAACATGTAATTGCACACACAAAGGCCATATTCGCACGACATGGGATTGCATCCACTGTGATAAGTGACAATGGGCCTCAATTCAGCAGCCAGAGTTTCAAGGAGTTTGCAGAGACTTATGGTTTTGAACACCTAACTTCGAGCCCCCTTTACCCGCAATCGAATGGGAAGGCGGAGAAAGGCGTGCAAATTGTGAAGCGCCTTCTAAAGAGAGCCATAGAAAACTGTGAGGACCTGTATTTGCCTATTCTTAACTACCGAGCCTCACCACTGGAGAATGGACTTTCACCAGCAGAGATGCTCATGAAAAGGAAGCTGAGGACCAGGCTTCCAGCAGCAAAACTGAGGATGGAGCACAGTGTCAAACATTCCTAAAGAGTGTCAGATCAACGCTTACAACAGAACAGCAGTGCCACTGAAACCCTTGGCCCAAGAGGAAATTGTGCGGGTCAGATGTGATGGACAGTGGGGACCACTGGCTAGAGAAATTAAAGAGACAACACCAAGGTCATATAAGGTCATCACAGAGCATGGGCTGACACTAAGGCGAAACAGGAGACACCTGCTCAAGGTGCCTCAGAGGAATATCGAGAGTATGGATAATAACACCAAGGACATGACAGCTCAAGGACAAAGCGAACAACCGAACATGACAAAACAACCAAATGAGACAAAACAACCGGATGTGACAATCCTGTCTGAGGAAACAGGTATGAAAGAAACCAAGAGCAGTGATACTACACTAAGAGAACGCCCTAAGAGGCAGATAGAGAAACCAAAAAGACTGATTGAGGAAATGTGGAAAAAAAAAAAAAAAAAAGATTGTAAAGAGCATGTAAAAGGAAATGAGAAATATGTGTACATGGGCTTACAGTATGATGTTTTGTTTATAATTGAGTGTGTTGCTCACGGATTTTATGTTATAGTTTGCAGAGTAAAGGCAGAAATTTTGGGTTAAGAAAAAAGACAGGGGGCGCTGGTGGCTTGGTGGTGGAGCGGGCGCCCCATGTGCAGGGCTGTTGCCCTTTGCTGCATGTCACTCCCTCTCTCTCTCCCCCTTCACACTTGTCTGTCCTATCCATTAAAGGCTTAAAAGCCCCAAAAAATATCTTAAAAAAAAAAAAAAAAAAAAAAGACAGGGCTATGGTTCATAGCATGTTATCTGTTTTATTAGGGACCTCGGCCGAAGTTTTTAGAAAATGAAGTCATTAACCGTTAAAGTGCCAAAATGGCCTCTCTAGCGCCACCTAGACACACTAAAATGGCTGCTGCGGCTTGTAGGAATGACGTAGAAAGATCAAACCAAAACTGGCTTATCTGTCTCTTTGAGACCTACAAATCACGCGCTCATATCCCTGACCTAACTCCAACAGGAAGTGAGCTATTCACCCTTTCAAAGTAAGATTTCACCTCAAAATTGCTCTTTCTTCAAAAATCTTCTTCTCCTACACCGTTTAACGTATCGGCTTCAAACTCACACACATGACAGATCAACTCGTGCTTAGTGCTCTGTAATTGTAGCACATGTAGTATGCAGCATGACAAGTGACTTACTTATCAGAGTATTTCTTTGGTCAACAGTCAAGTAACCACACACAAACTCTCTCTCTCTCTCTCTCTCTCTCTCTCTCTCTCTCTCTCTCGTCCTGTTACTGCATGTCACTAACTCAGCCATACTGCATGTCAGTAACTCGGCCTCTTCTCCGGAGCCTTTGTTCTCCTCTGTCTGCCAGGTTAACTTCTATCACAGCAGTGCCTGCATAGTGTGACGTGTGTGCTTGTGCTGCTGCTGTGGTCCTGCCAAATTCCTCCTGCTGCTGCTGCTGTGATCATTAGTCATACTTCTACTCTTATCATACACATATGATAATTGTCACATATGTATACTATCAGATATGAATATATACTTTCAACATATTATACCACAGTAGCCAGAGTTATAATTATATTATTACTTTCATTAATGTTGTTGTAAGCTATTAACATTATCGTCTGTCCTGCATCTCTCTCTCTGTCTCTGTCCCCCCTTCTGTCTCATTGTGTCATACAGATTACCGTTAATGTATTATGTTGATCTGTTCTGTATGTCATCTATTGCACGTCTGTCATCCTGGAAGAGGGATCCCTTCTCAGTTGATCTTCCTGAGGTTTCTACCGTTTTTTCCCCTGTTAAAGGGAGTTTTTCCTTATCTGCTGCGAGCATCCTAAGGACAGAGGGATGTTGTATGCTGTAAAGCCCTGTGAGGCAAGCTGTGATTTGTGATATTGGGCTTTATACATAAAATTGATTGATTGATTGATTGATTGATTGATGTCGTCAGTAGTTCGGTTTTCAGAAGCCATCAAAGTTCTACTCCCAAGTCATGGGTTCATTACCAAAAATGACCTTGCGTTCTATTGACATTGCTTGTTTTATCGACATTTCCATTTTTTACGAATAGGCTAATTCACACTGTCTACGTGAGCTGGAGGCTGACAGCGAGGGTCCGAGGTTCCGACCAATGCTGCTTGCAGCTTTAATTTTATTTTATTTTTTAAAAAAAGGGAAGATGTGTTGATATGACAAGTATGCAGTATCAGTTCATGTTGTTATACCGCTGCACCAGTAGGTGGCAGTAGCGTAAGGTTGTCGAGCCATCCTAGTGATAATATGTGGAAAGAGCCACGAATAAAAGCACTCTGAATCAAGACTCCGGTGTGCAAGCCTCGTCAATACAATCAGGACGTCATCTGTTAAATGCCTCCCGTTGTCGGATACGACATGAAACTACTCCAGTTAGCTCAATCATGTTGTAACTAAGACATCCGCTGGAAAAAATATTTTTTTCACGGACCGTTTATTGAGTTATTACAGACACCGCTACCGGCTAACAGCTAACAGCTAACAGTTAGCTCAGCTAATCTACGATAACCATGTTATTAATTACAAAACGTGCACACAGAAATAGTAATATTTGTTCAATCATTGTGTTTATAGACTTTATAAACATCAGATTAGTCTAAACGGTGATATAGTGACGTGAAAAATGTGATATATATATAGCTAAACTCAACAAGGTAAACAACAAGGCGATTCCCATTTACACAGTGGTCAAGAGTGCTGGACCAGAAGTGTCGCACAAAAAAACGGAAGCTGGCTGCATTCTGTTTTGCCTCCGTGTTTCCGTGAAAAATAAGGTGAATACGCGATGGGGAAGGAAGCGGAGCCAATTAACGAGTCTTTTGTCTATGGCGGAGATGAAGATGAAGAGCATCCAGAAAATGATTTTGAGACTGTGCTAACAAAATTTGACGAGCATTTTGTACCCAAGCGCAACGTGATTCACGACCGTGCGTGCTTCCATGCAAGGGAGAGCCAGTGGATGCCTTTGTGACAAGCCTTTACGAGCTAGCCCAATACTGTGAGTTTGGAGCAAGCAAAGATGAGCAAATAAGAGACAGAATCGTGGATAGGATAATGATGTGTCTCAAAAGTTACAGCTAGAGCCCGACCTCACCCTGGAGAAGGCTATCCAGGTTGCCAGGCAGAGTGAACAGATTAAACAACAAAATGTCGACATGAGAGCAGACTGTTCAGTGAACGCTGTGAGACAAAATCAGAATCAGAATCAGAATCAGAAATACTTTATTGATCCCCGAGGGGAGGCAACAGCAGAGGGATACAAAAAGGAGCAGCAATGGACAACAGTGGCAGAGCAAGCAAAGATACAGTGAGTCAAAACAAAATGCATGTTCAAGGTGCAACAGAAACCAAGCAAAAAGTGATCCCTGCCCAGCAAAAGATGCCGGAAATGTAATAAAACAGGACACTTTGAGGTTGTATGTAAAACCAGGATGCTGAATGAGCTTGTGATGACAGCAGCACCCGAAAACACAGACAGTGACAACACATTCTTCCTGGGGGCTGTAGTAGGATCTGAAACTACAGTAATAGACCAGCCTGGCACAGATGATAAATGGTGTGTGACACTACCTGTGAATGACAGTCCAGTTGAGTTCAAAATTGATACTGGGGCTGACATCACTATAATGTCTCAGCATACATTCAACAGCCTACCCCAAAAGCCCCGCCTAGTCAGGACCAGACCCAGCGCCACCAGCCCAGGCGGAGAGGTAAAATGCATTGGGAAATTCCTGGCAGTTAGCCAGTATAAAAAGCAAAAATACTCATATTGGGTAACAGTCATCCATGGACAGTTCACACAGAACTTATTGGGAAAAGTGTTGCTAAAAGAATGGGTCTCGTCACAAGAGTTGGAGCAGTCAACACAGCAGAGTTCAGCAACATATTCCAAGACTGTATGGCTGCAGCCTGGAGCCTCCCGTCTCATCCCAGATAGCACACATAAAGTTTAGATCGTTAAGACGTAGCAGGGAGGGCGTTCGCTCATTGCCAAGACGTCACTGAGACGTCGGCTTTTAATCGAAAATGACCACCACGCGACGTTTAAACGATCAATAAAAAGCTGCGCTCAGTAGGCACTCCTTCATTAATATTCATATGCTTCGTTAACTACGACCTTTATTCATTTAGGTCGGACCTTTCAAACTACAACTATTTCACCATTCAATATGAGAAATTAATGCCAACATTCAAAAATAGCTGACTGTTACCATATTTCGTGTGTAAGTGTGCACAATGAAGAGACAAAAGTCAATTTGAGAAACTTTATTTTCAAATTTCCACAAACAATATCTGACGGCCAGTCTGCTTCTCCTGGCAGCCTGCAAGACACAGAAAAGATGATGAGCACATAACTTCAAGAAACAAATCCCAACTTCACCACTGTATTTTTTTTTTATCATTTCATTTGTCTTTTAGCCAGATTGAAGGCTTTGGGTCCGTCACTCTGCTTCATTTAGTGTGGAAACTGTTAAATAACGGGATCCGGCCTTAACTCCGTTAACTGTTAACAGCAGCTCAACAATCAGTCCTTCATCTTGGAAATACAGTGGTTTCAAAACTGCGCTATTACCTGTAGCCACCGGGTCAGTTTGCTTTGCAGAGGAAGAGACCTCGACTGATAAATTGCCCATAAAATCACATTACCAACATACCAAAGGCATCCTTAAACTTCACTATTTGACCTCCGCGCTCCTCTCTGCGCCTCTCACACACACTTTCTGGGATACACAGCGTCGGCCCGCCCCGCCTTACCTCCACGGTCCTCTCCGCTCCACTCTGCTCCTGTCACCCACACTCGAGCACCCGTTCTGGGATACACAGTGTCGGCCCGCCCCGCCTTACCTCCGCGCTCCTCTCCGCTCCTGTCACCCACACCTGAGCATCCTTCCAGGGCCCCAGAGGTCAGGCCGGGGGGGCGCGGGAACACGGGTGGCAGCTCCAGGCACTTCCACTTTAACCCAAAACAAGTGCTCACGATAACCAGATGAGCAGATAACGTCAACTAGGGGAAATAAATTGAAAACACCACAGTTATAGCCTGTTAGCTAACATGAGCTAAACCGCTAAACTAGCTAAGCTAACGAAAGATAACGTTAGCTGGTGGGGACCTGTGCTAAGCTATATACACCCAGTCGTGCCTTGCCACTCACCAGGAACCTCTTTTAACGGTCACAGAATAAACAACATAGCTATTTTCTGCCAATTTATTCCAGTTAGCTTACCTGAAACTAACTGCGATGAGATGCTGTGTCCCGCGAGCTCAGTTCCAAACAAAGACCACAGAGATGAAATTCCGCCTCTGTGGCGACTTCCGTATGTGGGCAGACATTCTACGGCACTGGGCCGACCCAAAGCCGACGTAACAGAGACGTTTGATGAGCTGGGACAAAAGAGTATTAAAT
>NC_065527.1:33871767-33873381 GCF_006386435.1 Epinephelus moara | reverse complement strand
TATATATATATATATATATATATATATATATATATAGACAAAATATAATATACATACATACACATATGCACACATACATGCACGCACATTCACACTACAGGATAAGCACTTGTCGTAACAATTTCCCTGTGTTGTGTGAAAGGAATATATAATACATATATAAAATATATAAATAAAATGAGTCTCTTAAAGAATGCAGCTTTTTTAATTTCTTTAGTCAAAACATCCAGACTGCAACTGGCAGAACTGGCTGCAAAATCCAGGGTGGGGATCCTCAGAATAAATCCCCCGGAGCTCTCCCAACTTCCCACGTCCAACATAACCTGTGGGTATAGCAATAACAAAACAAAAGCATATTCATGTGCATGGTGTTAAGATTTCTTTTACGTTACAAACTATCCGGATGGTTAAAATTGAAAAGTTAAGAGTTTAACCATTTTATTTTTTTAAATGGATAGTAAAAAAAACTGGCCTCTTTGAGAATTTACCTGTAACGCCACTGCCATCTTTTTCTTCTCCTCTTGGTTTGATTTATTGGCGGCAAAAGTGTCAAGAAATCGCAAATTTGCATTTTTGACCGTGTAGACTTGCTGTTGTACACGCCCATGTCATGACACGAGAGGTCATGACACGAGAGCCATGAGACGAGAGGCTCCAGTCTGCAGCCATACCCGTCTCACATATTCGGGGACATAGGGCTCATGAACTGTGATCCAGTTAAGATTGAGTTAAAGGCGGGTGCAGAGCCCTACGTCACAGCAACACCCCGCTGGGTGCCATTTCCTCTCCTCCCAAAGGTTGAAACCGAGCTAAGGAGGATGCTAGCTTTGGGCATCACTGAAGAGGTAACTGAACCCACTGACTGGTGTGCGCCTATGGTGCCAGCAGCTAAAAAGAACTCAGAGACCGTCAGAGTGTGTGTCGACCTCAAACGCTTGAACAAAGTGGTCAAGCGTGAAAGATACATGCTGCCCACACTGGACGACATCACACCAAAGCTAGCTGAAGCTAAAGTATTCTCCACGCTGGACGCATCAAGCGGCTTCTGGCAGATCCCCCTAGACTCTGGTAGCCGGATGCTGACTACATTTATCACGCTGATGGGCAGGTTTTGTTTCCGCCGCCTGCCTTTCAGGATCTCTTCAGCTCCAGAAATTTTTCAGAGACTGATGTCTGACCTGCTAAAAGACCATGAGGGGGTCGTGGTAGTCATGGACGATGTGCTAGTGTATGGGTTGAGTGAGGAGGAGCACAACCAACGCTTGGAGACGGTCTTGCGGACTATAAAGCAGTCCAGCCTTAACCTAAATAGGTCAAAGTGTCACTTCAACAGGACGGAGCTGCCCTATTTTGGACACATCATAAGTGCAGGAGGCATAAAGCCTGACACTAGCAAGGTCAGGGCTATTACGGAGATGCCCAGACCAACTCGACATAAAGACATAAAAACTTGGATGAGCACCAATTTCCTGATGTTAAATTCAGACAAAACTGAAGTTATTGTTCTTGGCCCCAAACAACTCAGAGACTCTTTATCTGATGACATAGTTTCTCTAGATGGCATTGCTCTGGCCTCTAGCACTACCGTAAGAAACCTCAGAGTAATATTTGATC
>NC_065527.1:33845273-33870887 GCF_006386435.1 Epinephelus moara | reverse complement strand
TTTTCTGTACGACATCTATTGCACGTCTGCCCGTCCTGGAAGAGGGATCTCTCCTCAGTTGCTCTTCCTGAGGTTTCTACCGTTTTTTTTCCCCGTTAAAGGGTTTTTTTTGGGGAGTTTTTCCTTATCCGCTGCGAGGGTCGTAAGGACAGAGGGATGTCGTATGCTGTAAAGCCCTGTGAGGCAAATTGTGATTTGTGATATTGGGCTTTATAAATAAAATTGAATTGAATTGAATTGAACTAATGTCGGAGAGTTACGTCAGATGCTGGGCTTCATCAATTATGTGGGGAAGTTTCTCCCTGGTCTCTCCACCACGCTTCACCCACTCAATGAACTGCTCAAAAAGGAGAGTGAGTGGTCATGGGGCGAACTACAGGACCAAGCGCTGGAAAAAGCCAAAGCCAGGCTCTCATCAGCACCTGCACTCGCCTATTATGACTCCAGCCGGCAGACTGTTGTCAGTGCAGATGCCAGCAGTTATGGTCTGGGGGCTGTGCTGCTGCAAGACCACAATGGTGAGCTGAGACCAGTCGCTTTCTCCTCACGCACTCTAACAAAGACTGAGAAACGATACTCTCAGATTGAGAAAGAGTGCCTGGTGGCTGTGTGGGCCTGTGGGCCTGTGAGCGGTTCACGCCGTACGTACAGAGAATAGACAGTTTTCTCCTCGAGACAGATCACAAACCACTGGTACCGCTGATCAATGAATACAATCTGGACAAAGTGCCACTGCGTTGCCAGAGACTGTTAATGCGCCTCATGAGGTTCAATGTGACAGCTATACACATGCCAGGGAAACAGTTAATTGTAGCTGAAATGTTGTCCCGCAGTCCCTTGAGCCATGGAGTAGAGCCGGATATGGAGCAAGATGTGGAGGTGTACGTCAGAGCAGTAGTGACAAACAAACCAATCTCATCAGAAAGGCTCAATGAAATACGAGAGACCACTAAGAATGACTCAGACCTTCAGACTGTCATTAAGAGCATCCGAAGCAGCTGGCTGCACCAAACAGCCGCATTTCCATGCCTTCTATACTGCGAGAAATCACCTCTGTGGATGGACTAATCCTTTACCAGGACCGAATAGTTATTCCAGCACCGCTGAGAGCCAAGGTGCTGAAACAAATCCACAATGGCCACCAGGGGTTAACAAAGTGCCGCGAGAGAGCTAAAATGTCAGTCTGGTGGCCAGGTATTAGCAGCGACATAAAACAGCTGGTGATGCAGTGCAACTTCTGTATCGAACACAAACCAAAACAAAAAAGGGAGCCCCTCATCACCTCGACCCTGCCAAAAGGACCCTGGCAGAGGATTGCTGCAGACCTGTGCGAGCTGCACGGGAAAAGTTATCTGATTGTGGTGGACTACTATTCCAGCTACATCGAAATGGCTCATCTCACATCCACGTCAAGCTTACAGGTCATCAACAGACTTAAAAGCATATTCGCCAGGTGGGGGATACCACTGGAGTTTATTAGTGATAACGCCATGCACTTTGCCTCAGCAGAGTTCAAAGACTTCAGCAATGAATATGGGTTCACCCATGCAACCTCCAGTCCCCACTACCCTCAGGCGAACAGGGCAGCCGAAAGAGCAGTTCAGACTGCCAAAAGGATTCTCGACCAGCCTGACCCGTGTAGTGTAATTTAATCCTTAATCAGATAAAAGCGTTAAACTGCATAAGTTGATTAGAGTGCAGTTCATATAACCATGTTAAAACTGTTTGTTATGCATCTATGTGTGATAAAATAAGGTTATACAAGTTTATGTATTCATAACACGGGGTTATGCATTTACATCGAAGAGCACACATACACCACACCGTGTATTGTTTAATAATAACACACACACATACTCAACACACATACTCTTTAATGTTTGTATTGCATGACGCACATTTTAAGGTCACATTGCATGAACGCACAGGGGACTGTATAGAGAAAGTCCCCAAGTTTGTATGTTTTTAAAAAATAAAGTGAAAGCAGGCCCAAACCTAAGGGTGGAGAATTTGGGAAATTCCAGGCCAAAGTGAAAGTGATTACACCATTAGAAACAGGCCTGTTCAGGACTGGACAAAGGAAAGAGCTCGCCACCAATAGATTTGGGTCTAAGTGGGAAGGATTAACGAAAAGATAAGCATATAAGAGAGCGTACTGAAAGCCAGTCTTCAGTCGTGCTCCAGAGCCTGACTCAAGGAGTTGTATGTGTTGTTGCTTGTGAACACATTAAACTCGATTGCACCGTGTTGTTGCTTGTGAACACATTAAACTCGATTGCACCTGATTCTACTCGACTCCAGTGATTCTCTAAGTGTTTGCCAACTGAACCTAAGGTACTAAATCAACATCAGAGGACGATCTGCAGGAGAAGTAGGAGACGAGGTCGGGTGCCATCTGGCCCACTTCCAGGCACCGATTTTCGCTTCTACAAGTGGCGAGCTGAGCCAGGAGAGAGGGAAAAGTCAGAACCGGAGACCGGAGCACTGGGCTGCACGCCAGACATACAGGTGGCCACCAAAATAAGGTAAGCAGAGCTTTTTTCTGCCTAAACCGGGTGTGTCTGGGGTGCAGTGCTGGGGCCGCCCAGGTCAAAGGTATTTGGCAAATTTCCCTCCTCTAAAGAACCTAATTGTGGTGTGATGATTGATTGAGGAACTAATTAAGGGCATAATTGAGATACAACTAACATCACTGGAGACGGTCGGGTCTGGTGCAATAAGTGTGATCTTGGAGCGGAAAGAGTATGTGTGAGTGTTGAATGTATGGTAACCAAGGTAACGAGATAGTTAGAGTATTTAAAGTATTAAGAAGACAAGCAAAAATAAGAAGTGCACAAGTGTAAAAGAAACCTGTAAGAGTTATACAGGGAAGAGAAAACGAACCGGTGAAAGAGAAAAGAAACAGAGTAAATAAAGAGAAAAGAGATAAGCAAAGCATATCCGTGGTTACCGCTGCCTATCTTACTGGTGCTCCTTTAAGCCTGTAGAGGCGGGGGCGTTGTGTCAGACGGCAGGTCTGAGCGGGCGGAATGCCAAGCAAATAAAAGAGAAAATAAAGAGTTAAATACATGAGAGCATTTCGCTGTCTATCGTGCCAACATTCCTTTAAGCTTGAAAGGGCAGGAGTGTTGAGCAGGGAGGACAGGACCAAATGGGCAGAATGCCAAAGAGTTAAACATTAAAAGAGAACAGTAAGTAGATCGATCAGTGTATAAAGTTGTAACATATCTAAGTGTGACATATAAAACTGTTGTAAATTTCAAGTGTAACATATGAAGTAGTTGTAAATACAGTAAAGTGTTGAATAGAGAGTAAATGTAAAAAGACTGATAAAGTACCAGACGACTGACCTAACAGACATAAGGAGGGGGTGAGGCATAGAGACAGTAGAAAAGACCTAACCAATAAATCAAGTACCTAAGCTCCACCGCTGTAATAAACTTTAACGAGGCGAGATCAGAGGGAAAGGAAAAAGGAGTACCTAAAATAGATGGAAGTGGGAGACGATAGTGGAGATGAGATCATAGAAGAAGAACACTGCAGTACAGAGGGTCCTGTAGAATACAGAGGGATACGTACACACTTTTGGTTGGAAAGAACCTATGTAGATAACGAGGGGGCTGAGCATTGGCAGGACAAGCAAGAAATTAAACAGAAACTCTGGCAAATCACTAAATTCACCAACTTGAAAAGAGTAAAAGAACAGTTTCCAGGTGCCCCATGGGAAGAGATTCTGCGTAGATTGTGGGTCCCTTATTCACTAAATCCTCTATTACAGAGCTTGTGTGATAATTATAAGAACGGACCAGTAGCTTCACTTCCTCTGCACCAGATAAGTATACGAGGCCAAGACGGGGTGAGATACCCTCCACGGCTGCAAATTGTTGTTGTGCCCAGAAAAGTTGAGTGGGAAACAGGTAAATTTGGGTGTTTAACCCAGGTTCCCCAAGGGGACGGGTCACACAAATTAGAGTACAACCCATATAGAGAGAAGAAATATAAAACTGCCATAACAGTAGGAAAAATCATAGTACTAATACGCACAAAAGGAACAGACGAACTGCCAGAGATCCCAAGAACCAGTGAAGCCAAACAAGGCTTCATGGGAGCCAACCAGGGAAAGATGGAAAAAGGGGTCTTAACCCCAGTGGAGGTAGTAATGCGGCAACACCCAAGTCGTGTGAAACGCATTAAACGATGTGTGAACAAATGGCATAAAAGAACATCAGGAAAAAATCGTTGGCCTATGGAAGGTACTTTCAATCTGGCATGCTGTGACGAAGTAGAGTCAGAATTAAGACACATTGAAGCCAAAGACAAAAAGGCCAACTATAAAATAAAGAACAAGAGAGCTAAGGAGAGGCAAGTGTTGGGATGGTTCAGACAAGCAGGGGGAAGAAAACAGATGGTGCAGATGGAGGAAAAGAAAAAAGAACACCAGGATCAGGAAGCAATGACACCTACAGCTCCCGTGATGCCTACAGCACCACCCCTACCCACACCACCACCGCCCCCATACCCACAGGAGCCAACACAGCCAATAATGGGACAATATCCACTAAGAGATGCAAAAGCCATGGAAATGGAGGGTCAATTACAAGGAAAATTTACAGTGACCTTGACCAAGAATACTAAGCAAGAAGTTAAGAAAAAGAAACAGCAGGAACCACGGAAAAAGCTACCACTGGAAACAGCACCTCCCTCAGAGACAGACAGTACTGACGGATCGTCAGATCACGACGGGGACACAGAAACCACTGACTTTGAATTATACACCAAGGCATGTAATGGCAAAAAAGGAAGAGATGCTGAGCAATCAACCGACCAGGAGATGGCAGGCTTTGCCAGTGCAGAAGGCACTCCCCCTAAAGGAAGGCGAGCCCTACATTGGGCACACAAAAAGAATGAAAAACCGAGGCGACTAAGGGAGGACGGATATGAGTCTCTCCATTCGAGCTATGCGAGCCTCCCTATCAAAAAGTCTGCTCACCATTCAAGCTGCTCGAGCCTCCTCTTTGGGGATCCTAGGCCCCCCACAGCAGTATCACCAAGAAAAAAGGAGGCTGGCACCACAATCCAGGCCCTTGAGTGCCCTGCAGGAACGAGAGTTGCAAAAATGGCTAGAGCAAGAGATGGAGCGCCGTCGGGTGTGCCAGGAGAAAGAGCGTCAGGGGACAGCCACCATCAACCCCACACCTCACCCAGGTCAGAAAATGAGAAATGAATCATCCAATGGATGCCGGGGTCCTGAGGAAGGTGCCTCAAGGGGAGCTTCACCAAAGAGCACTCAAGACTTACAGCTACTTCAAGAAATGGAAGGAGCTGCCCAGAGGGCTGAAGATAAGGTACGGCGTATGACACAGGAGTTGGACAAATTGGAGGAGCGGCTGGAGGAGCATAGGGCTTCTCAGCAGAGACAGAGGGAACCCCAGGTTAGCCCCACAACAGAGCACATCACTCTAACACTCCGAGCACGGTCAGAGGAAGCACAGGCCACTGACAAAGGACAGAAAATAGACAGAAGAAGCCACAACCGAGCTGGCATGACACTAAGAAACGGGAAAACAGTAGGTGGCGATCTACTGATGGACCTGTCAGATGAAGAGAGAGAAGGTTCCATGTGCCCCATTATAACAAAAACTGGTGGAAGAACACAATATGAGCCCTGGCCCTTCATGGATATGATAGGCTTGGCAGAACGTCTACCAGTGCTCACTGATGGAGCCGATAAATGGATAATGGCTCTAGAAGAAACCACAGTGGGTACACAGTTGGCCGTAGGAGATATCAAAGCTATACTCACCTATGTGTCAGGAAAACAAACCACCAAGGAGATATTCACAGATGCTGGCTTAAGTACAGCCATTGGTACCAATGCACATGATGGGGTGAATTTCAGAGGCTACCGTTCCCGGGTGTGGCAGCAACTGAGAGCGCACTACCCAGCAAAGAGAGACCCATCCAAGCTGGAGGGAGAAACCATGGGGGAGGATGAATGTCCCTCAAAGTTCCTACACAGCTTCCAGAAAAGGTGGAAGGAAGAGACAGGGGAAGCATGGAATGCTAATAAAACTACTCAGAGTTTGTTTAAAATGATGGTTAAAAGGTTATGCCAGAAGATGTGCTGCAACGCCTAGAGGGCGTGGTAGGATTGATGAAGATGGAGTGGCCACTGTTCTCAGAACACATTGTCCATCATGTGGAGCTCTACAGAAAAGACAAAAAGAAAATGGAAGAGGATAGCAAACAGCTAGCCAACAAGCTGACACAGCTACAGCTGGGAGAGCTAAGTAAGCTGGTTAAAAAAGAAAAAGAGAAAGAAAAACTAAAGTTCAGGCCCCCATGGTAATGGCAAACCAAGCAGCTCCCCAGGCCGTCCAGCCCCAAGTGCCTCCGCAACCAACTCCCACAGACCCAAACACAGCAGGAAATGACAATTCTGCTAATACCACACATCACCATTACTATTACCAGCAGCAGGCACCAAGAGGCAGAGGCAACCAGCGGCCCCCAAGAGGGCGGGGCAGAGGTGGAACTAGAGGAGATACAACGTTTAGGGGAGGCTGGAAGGGGGGCCGAAACTACATACCAGGAAACCAGCATGTATTCCAGCAAACCGCACCCAACCAGCAACCAGGCCCGCCAGACATGGGTACAGGTTATCTAGGAGCTAATCCTGCTCCACCTGATAACCTGTGCTGGGGGTGTGGTCAACCAGGCCACATACGGGCCCACTGCCCTAGTAATCCATGGGACGGTCCAGCACAAAACTGGCCCAACACGGAGCAGGCACGCCCTTGGTAGGGGTGCCCAGAGAAGCCGGAGGGGGAACTAATGTCACCAGCAATATCACTGCAGTCACAAGATGAACCAATCATACCTGTTGTCATCTATGACCATGAATACCCTTTCATGGTAGACACAGGAGCTACATATTTGTGCATTGGAAAAGAAGGTTCCAGGTTCCCCCTCTCCACGTCATCTATAAAGACAATAGGCTTCTCTGGGAAATCACAAGTCATACCACTAACGGAACCAGTTCCAATGCTCATTGCAGGCAAAGTTATATGTGCGCCCTTGCTATATTCAGCTCATACCCCAGTAAACCTATTAGGAAGAGACATTCTATGCCCCCTAAAAGCAAAAATCATGTGCACCCAAGATGGACTGTATTTGGATTTCCCTGACGAACCCCCACAACACATGATGCCACAGCTTTCCCAGGACACGACAGAAAAACAACAAGCACTTGCCTACTGGCTTCAGCTAACACCAGAAGAGTCACACCTCAAACAGGCATGGACTGAATGGGAGGTGTGGATACGACTTCACTATGACACAGCACATACTCCCACTTTGCCACTGCACTGCACGCTCATGTATGACAAAGATCTGACTCATGTAGATTACCAAGAATGTTGGGATGCAGTATTAAACAAGAAACCATGTCTAGTCACAAGTGAAGACATGTTTTTGGGACCAGAAGGTGTGGCAGCGGCTGTCCGCCTTCCAGAGGAACTGTCTGGGTGGTTTCAGGTACCAAATTCCACGCCACACGTCACACTGTTAGTGGCAGAAGGTTATGAGTCTCATCATCTTGGTCCTATGGTCAGGCGTGCTCTGCAGGTGCAAGAGTGGGTACCCACAAAGAATAAGTACATCCACATTTCAAAAGATAAGCAGTTTATCAGAATCTCTGTTAAGGTAGGGGCTGAAGCAGTAGCAGATATAGTAATGGTAGATGGAAGCACACCCACACACATGGTAGTTGCTGCAGAACATAATGAAATGCTAAACCAGGTCCCACCCCAGCTGTGGACAGCCCATAAGACTGATGTGGGATTAATAAAATCAGCCCAACCCGTTCACATTAAACTAAAGCCACACATCAATCTACCATATCAGAAACAGTATCCTCTTAAACAGCATGTGATTGACGGTATCAGGCCAACAATTAAAGGTTTGGTGGAAGCAGGAGTCTTGGTAAAAACTAAAAGCCCTTGCAACACACCTATTTTTCCCATTAGAAAACCAAATTCAATAGACTACCGTTTAGTCCATGATTTAAGAGCAGTAAATGCGGTGGTAGACGGCGAAGTACCACTCGTTCCAGACCCACACACGTTATCAAACATCCCACCAGACACCCAGTGGTACACAGTGATTGATTTGTGTTCAGCCTTCTTCAGTGTACCACTACATCCAGATTCACAATATCTGTTTGCCTTTACGTACGAGAATCAGCAATACGCTTACTCGAGGCTCCCACAGGGGTTCTCCGGGTCTCCTTCAATCTTTAACCGCGTGCTGACACAAGATCTAGCGAGTTTGAACGTGCCAAGCACAGTTTTGCAGTACGTAGACGATCTGTTAATCTGTAGCCCCACGAAAGAACAATGTGAAAAAGACTCCATCACTGTGCTCACAGCTTTAGCACAAGGAGGGCATAAGGTCAATAAAGATAAGCTGCAATTCTGCCAGCAGTCTGTAGAGTACTTGGGTAGACAGTTGAGTGGGGACAAAAGATGTATTGCACCATCTCAGTTAGAGGCAGTGATCAAGGCCCCTCACCCGCAAACGGTGGGCCAGATGTTATCTTTTTTGGGCATGACAGGCTACAGCAGGCCGTGGATTTGTGACTATGCCATCAAAACTGCTCCACTCAGGGCTCTGATAAGGGCAGCAGGTCAAACCAATAATGCAGCACAGTTGGTGTGGACAGAGGAAGCAGAAGGAGCGTTCCAAGCTCTAAAAATAGACATGCAATCTGCTCCAGCATTGGGGACTCCTAACTATGCTAAACCTTTTCATTTATATGTAGCTGAAAGATCAGGCTTTGCTTGTGCTGTGCTTATGCAAGACACACCCACAGGGAAGCAACCTTTAGCATATTATAGCACCAAGCTAGACAACATAGAAGCTGGGTTGCCGCCCTGCTATCAGGGGCTAGCCGCAGCTGTATTTGCATTTCAAAAGGCATCGTCACTGACCATGAGACAGGGACATCCTGTGACGTTGTATACTTCCCACCAACTTCATGCGTTATTGACAAGTCCATGATTTGTCTTAACACAAGCCAGATGCACAGGCTATGAGGTAATCCTATCAGCCCCTGAACTCAACATTCAGCGCTGTACTACCATTAACCCCGCCACCAAGCTGGTGTTACCAACAGAAGGTACACCACATGACTGTATTCATGATACTGACAAATTTATGCGTGCTAGAGAAGATTTACACAACCAACCAATCCCAGCTGATCTCACATTGTTTGTTGACGGGTCATGCTTCCGTGATGCCACTGGTACCCACGCCGGCTATGGCATTGTTCAACTCGACAACAATGACCACAATTTTGTCACATTGCAATCATGTAAGCTC
Organism: Epinephelus moara; assembly: GCF_006386435.1. Taxonomy (NCBI): domain Eukaryota; kingdom Metazoa; phylum Chordata; class Actinopteri; order Perciformes; family Serranidae; genus Epinephelus; species Epinephelus moara. The sequence goes on along the minus strand of NC_065527.1, from coordinate 33,861,506 downwards.
TCTCAGCCTTGCTCAGCCCAACTCGCGGAAATAAAAGCCCTAACAGCAGCATGTAAAATAGCAGAAGGAAAGTCACTAAATGTATACACAGACTCAGCATATGCCTATGGCGTGTGCCATGTTCATGCTAACATATGGAAACAAAGAGGGTTTCGCAGAGCTGACGGCACTCCTGTAACTCATGGAGCTGCAATCCTTGACCTATTACAAGCTATGCTTCTTCCAACGGCTCTAGCAGTCATCAAATGTCCAGCCCACCAAAAAACCGATTCCCTGATAGCCAAAGGGAATAATCTTGCCGATGAAGCAGCTAAACAGGCAGCAATAGGTGCAGTAATGGCACCCATATTGACCATACAGGACTGTGAATCTCTCACCTCCTTACCCTCACTTATGGCCGCTCAAAATAGAGTAGATGAGGCCGAGAAACGCTTATGGGTAAAACGAGGAGCTATAAAGAACATGCAACCGGGTCCACTGCATGGTGTCTGGCTAGATAGTCATGGCCATTTTGTACTACCTACCCTACTGTTAAGACATGCAATAATTTGGGCGCATGGTAGTGACCATTGCGCAAGGGGGGAGATACTACAAAAATTGCAGGCTATATGGTGGTCACCATTCATAGCAGCCACAGTAGATAGAGTACTAAGCGAATGCGACACTTGCGCCCAGTACAACATTAGGAAAGTTTTCACAGCCCCATTGGCGCATCTACCACCTCCAGACGGTCCGTTCAGACACCTCATGTTAGACTACATAGATATGGGACCACAGTCGAGAGCAAGGGGAATGAGATATATCTTGGTGGTCATATGTAGATACAGTAGATGGGTGGAGGCAAAAGCCACTGCAAAATCAGACCACAGAACAGTCGCAAAATTTCTGTGTCAAGAAGTCTTCCCAAGATTTGGGATGCCGGACACTATATCATCAGACAATGGTAGCCATTTTGTGTCCAATGTCATACAAGAGACACTGAAACAATTGGGAATTAAACAAAAGTTTGGCTGTGTTTACCATCCCCAATCACAGGGAGCAGTAGAGAGGGCGAATGGTATTTTGAAAACCAAGCGGGTATATGTCAAGGTGTTCAAAAGAAAGTGGGACCAGCCATGAAGGGAAGGTCCATACAAGGTCATATTAGCCACACCAACAGCCTTGAAAGTTGAAGGTAAGGACCTTTTGGTTCCGTCTTAACCATTGCTGGAGAGCTAACCCACAAGTCCCCGTGAGGCCACCTGTACCTCGACCTAGAGCCAGACAGAGAGCAGCTCCCCCAGATCCACAAGGGGACGGCGAGGCCGCCCCAAGGGAAGTAGGAGGCCAACCAGAAGGGGAAGGCGATGCCTCCCCGCAGGAACAGGGGACCAGGAGGTCTGCACGATTGGCGCTCAGGCTCAGGCGAGTTCCAGACAGCGCCAGGAGTGACAGCAGTGGGTCGTTACCAGAGAGGGTGTCAACAGAAACAGAGAGCTCCTCAGAGGGAACCACCCCATCCTCCGGGACTGGCGATGGGTCTCATGAGCCGTCACCTGCTAGCCGCAGGGATGATGATGAGGGCCCAAGCGCAGAGAGAACAGAGAGAGTGGAGGAAGCAGAGGCAGAAGGAGAAGAAGGAGAAGAAAGCCTCAGCTCAGAGGCAGGCGAAGTTAAGGACCCAGAAAGATCAGACTCAGAAGCAGGGGACTTCAGCGCCGGAGAGGGACCAGCCCCCCAGCAAGTGTGAGGGTCCAGTTAAAGTAGGAGTAATAGCTGCAGTACTACTAACCCTATTGCTCATCCTGACAGGAGTGAAACAGAGTGAAGGAGCAGAACAAGGCAGGCGAGGCCAGGAAAAGATAGGCGAGTGCCTAGCGGCATTAGGAACTATGGCCGTAAAGCAGGGAAAGATACCATATAGAGAGATGATACAGCTAACTTACTATAAATCACATGCTTACGACGACGTCTTGGTGGAGGGCCCAGGAAACATTAGGCTGCATGACCGGTCCATAGGACCACGCTGTAGTGCAGAGGGAAGGGTGACAGCAAGAGTTTGGTGTGACATGAGAGGTTGTGCCGACATAAACACAGGACACACCATACCAATGAGAGTAGCCCGCCAGTGGCTCCAGTTAGACCCAGTACCCCAAACAAAACCAAGAGACGTGCTGATGCAGAGAGTGGAGTTAATAAGAACAGCCACTTGGAAGTCCAACACGTTCTATCAATGGCTGGAATACTCCGCTAAACAAGTGACCAATAGTACATGTATAGCATGTCATAGGAGGATGGGCCTGCCCAGAGTCAGGCCCCTCCCAGACTTAGATAAGTGCTGGGAGCATGATAAATGTTTTGCTGCATGCGCCATGTGGATGGCAGCAGGATTTAAAAAATGGACTAATACGTCTACGATTTGTCCAGAAAGTTTTCAAGATGCCCCTGATCAAATTCAACAGGAGTTTCACGTACCTCCGGTAGTGCATCTGGCACAAGGCCTTGTATTCCCATTTTGTGTGGCACGCGGAAATAATATAGAACACTGGTTAAACAATGCCACTACTACTAACACCTCCCAGGAGGCTGAGAGGCTGATCCAATGCAGATATGAAGCTGTCATCATCAGCGGGTGCGATGCGGCTCTCAGGGGTACAGAAGGTATGTAATACAACTCAAGAAGCCAAAATCCAATGCCACCAGGTGGCCAATGGTGGAAACGATTCCATAGTTCTGGGGCGCAATTATAATATCACCGCCTGGATTTATACATTTAACTTAGTAAATGGTACAGCTCCATTGGCAGATATATTTTGGGTGTGTGAAAACGATCGTCAGGTGAAAACTGTACTACCAGCTAATTGGACAGGGATCTGTGCTCCAGTAATGCTAACAGGACAAGTAACAATAATAAGTCTAAACAACAGTCGCACTAACAGTACTACATGCAGACGGCGTAGATCGACTAGCACATCAGCACACCCCTGGAAGGGAGATGTCAATATATACATTACATACGAACAGGTACTGTACGGGATACCTGAAGAAAATCAGGCTATATCAGAGGACCACATATCATGGGCCAGAGGATGGGGTTCCGTGCCCCTAGCTGGGTACTTTTCCAATGCCCTGTACGTAGAACGTAACAGTCGCTGGGTGAATTATTTGTGGTATAATCAGCAAAGATTTGTAAATTGGACCATAGAAGCTTTACAAGGAGTAAGTGAGCAACTGCATGCCACATCTGTAATAACGGTGCAAATGTAGTATCTGACGTGCCACATGTTATGTGATGGCCTGGGTCTGTTATGATCAGTTAGGGGCCCAGGTCAAGATTTATTATGGCCTAGGTCAAGGATAGATAAGTAAGATGAAAGGTTGGATTCCATTTAGATTCCAAAGGAGATGGGAGATTATTTATGGACATTCTTGGAGAATACAGTGAGGCCTCCACCTCTCCTTGGAAATTTTACCACCTTTGAAATCTTTAGTTTTGTAATTAACAGTAAAGACCCAGTAACCCCAAAACTGAATTCTGGCTTTATTACAGAATTTTCTGAACTTCTGTCCCTCATCACTCAGCGCTTTAACAATATTATTATACTTGGAGATTTTTACATCCACGTCTGTTGCCCATATTAAGAAAACCATGCAATCTTATTTCATGCACCTAAGAAACATTTCTCAAATTAGATCATTTTTATCTTTCCATGACCTCAACAAAATTGTAAATGCCCTTGTGTCCTCCCACTTAGACTACTTCAACGCCCTCTACACTTGTCTTAGCCAGAATTATCTCCACTGTCTGCAGTTGGTGCAAAACGCTGCTGCCAGACTGATCACCAGTTCAAGGAGACTTGAGCACATAACTCCAGTTTTAGCTGCACTGTGCTCCTCTTTTGCTCATCGAGCCTCTCCTGCACCTCCTCTTTTCTTTACCTGTCAGAAACATACGTGGATATTCTTTTATGCAGAGTAGCCATATATGTAACATAAGCTTGCATTTCATCTTCCAAAAGGGCCATGCTTGGACCCTTTCCACTTGTGCGCAAACAAGGTGTTGGCATCTGTCTTCCTGTAACCAACTCATGAGGTGTCATATGCAAATCACGCAGCTCACTCGAGCGACACACCATTAGCACCAGCGGAAGTGCTGCTATCCAATTTAGACCTGTGTATTGGCAGATTTTAACAATGCGATTTTTCAAAACACCATTCAATTTTTTCACAAATCCCTTGGCTTTGCGGATGATAGACTGCCCCAAGATGTTCCCAGTTTTTTGCAAAATCAATTTCACTGTTTTATCCACAAACTCTTCCCCATTGTCCCTAGGATATCTGATCTGGAAGACCCCACCTGCTTATGACCTCTCTACACAAAAACTTGGCAACAGACTGAGCATCCTTCCGCTTGGTTGGACAAGCCTCAGGCCATCGCGAAAATCTGTCCACAACAACTAACATATACCTCTAACCTCCAACTGGTTTTATCATGTCGACAAAGTCCACAACTAGCTCACGCATAGGACCCCTCGGAGTTGGAATGTGACCAGGAGGAACCATCACACCCCTCCGAACATTGTTTTTCAGACAGATAGTGCACCTGCCTATGACATAAACAATCTGTTCAAGCAAATATGGTGCCCAAAAACCATACTCCTTCGTAATCTTTCTCCTAACTTCCCCCCTTGCAACATGAGCTAACCCATGTGCTTCCTGAATCATTAGACCTAACAGGTCTGGAGGTGCTACTATCAGCCCCTCATGATTTCTCCATAGGCCAGTAGAATCTTGGGTGGCACGTCGGTCTAGCCACAACTGTTTATCCATTTCAGTTGCAGCATCCTGCATCAAAGTCACATCCCTCAGCGTAATTTTATCTTCCAAGTTCACTTCATGAGTAACCAGAAGAACTTTTCTCAGTTTGTCTGCTCCTGTGACGGCTTTCTTTGCAGCTTCATCAGTCGCTTCATTCCCTTGTGTAACCTTTGACACATCTATTTTATGTGTTGCACATTCAGCTGGACATTCTTGGAGAATACAGCGAGGCCTCCACCTCTCCTTGCTGGTCTTGGTAGGATAAAATAAAATAAATTAGAAGGGGAGGTTTCATTAAGAGGAACATTGTCCTCTGGGCTAAGCCAAGTCTCGGTGATCATAAAGAAATCGATATTATTTGATAAAATGAAATCATGACAGATGTAGGACTTGTTGGACAAGGACCTGACATTTAAGAGACACATTTTAACAGAGGAAGAGATAGGTGGAAGATGATAGGCAGGCTGACGATGAATAGTAGGTCTGACTAGGTTGTCATTGTTAACATTGTGTGGCGGGGTGAGGTGAAAGAGGTCAACAAGTAGTATGAGGGGGAAAACCAACAACGCCACCTGGGGAATTGCACCCCAGGAAATACCTCAAAAATATTAACGTTTGGAAGATTAGTAAGGCGCACAGATTCGTTCTGAAACAGGGCAGAGACGTATTGTTTGAATAAATGAATTATTTATTGAAAATCAAAGTAAACAGGCAGGGCTGGAACTGCAAAGGAAGAGGGAAAAATTAACGAGTCAAAAATAAAGCAGAATCAACAAACACTGAAAGGAATTATAAACATTTTTATTACAATATGGTCTAAAAAAAAAAGAGGCCTTAACAAATCCAATCTAAAAAACCAGAGATGTGGTAAAATATCTAAAAAACTCAGCCCAACATAACCTAAATAAAAGAGTGAGCAGAGGCCATCAGTGGGGAGGCAGACTACTATGGAGGGGTGCCTAAAGGTGCCACCACTACTCACCTCAGTGAAACACAGCAAACCTCACAGCAAGTCTCACAGCAATCTTGAGAACAATCGTGCCCCGGTGCCTTTACTTACATGCAATGTGTAGGAACCTCACCCGGGGTGCCTAGCCTCCCCAACAGAATGGTGCTCCACTTCACTAAAAGAAAAATACTAATAACAAAATTTACAAATACAGCAACCCAAATGTTTTAATATATTCAAAGAAATAACTCAATAGGATGCAAAAGCAAATAGGAATAAGAACAAAACTAAGCGCAAAATACAAAAAAAGCAAAACAGGAAACCAAACAACAAAAACAGAAACAAACGAGGGCAAAACACAAAAGCTCTAAAAGGGCAAAACAGCAGTAAGTAACATGAACCTATAATAAAGTGAAAATGAAATTAATTAAGGTTCACAACACTGCCTTTGAAAGATTAAAAGCACAACCCTACTTACCACCTGGATTACCGGATCACTACAGGGGGGGGGGGGGGCTCAGACACCACTGCTACCTTCAGCCTTACTGAGAGAAAAAGGGGGGTTTTAAATAAAAGTACAGGGAAAATAAAACGTGACAGCTAAACTGAAATGGGCTCCCTTACCTACCAGTACAGCAAACAGCAGCCACCTCACACAGGAACCAGCAGCCAAAAAGAAAGAGCATGTGCTCACTCGCCCCTTATATAGGCTGGCTGTGATTAAGGGGAGTGGTTACTGCAGAGTGGAGTCTGGAGGTGCGTTCACAAGCGCTACTTGACTGTGTCAGGTGCTATACCCCACTACAATCGCATGCTTGGGGAGCACTCAAACGGAGCCTATCATTAATAATAACTGGAATGACCATGGAGCAAACAGTGGGAGAGTTCATTAAAACAGATGATGACTCAGCAGAACCTGCATTATCCAGTTTTGGTGAGTTAGGAGTCAGAGATAGGTGATCAAGATCATTCTGGGGTGAAGATAGTCAGAATGGGTTAGATGCAATATAATTAATAAAATTCCACCCAGGAGCTAAAGAACGAGTTACTGTAAAACGACAGACTCTTTAGACACCGAACTCAGTCGCACACACAGTCTGATAGCACAGGACACACACCCTGAGTCAAAGAGCTAATGCCATTACACAATGATAGCCTCTTGTTCAGCAGCTAACAGCAGCTAATGTAAGCACAAGGCTCACACTCACAGGAGTAAGCAGTAACTGTAGCCAATTTAGTCTGAGAGAGACTGAGAGGTTTGTTAGTGACAGCTGTTCAGCTTGTGTTTATATTATTCTGGCATTTAACAGAGATGTTTATTCATGTATTCATTCGGTTTAAAAAAAAAAAAAAAACATTTTCCTTTACCATTAAGTCTTTACCACATGTACATCAGTAAAATACTTCTAAGACAGGGCCATGGAAGTCCAGGTTTAAAAGCCTTGATAAGTGATTGATTAATGAACATCTAAATAATAGATTAAAGCTCCAGTGTGTAGGAGTTAGGGGGACGTATTGGTAGAAATGGGATATAATATAATCAGTATGTTTTCTTTGGGGTATAATCACCTCAAAATAGGAATCAGGCTACTACTCTAGCTACGACTTTGAAGGGGATAAATGATACAACAGCGATGGTGACAACTTCTACTTTTGTCACTTCTGGAAATTTACAAGTGAGGTTGTGACAAGGGCAACCTTTGCCAATAAAACAGTGACGACATCTCAGATGCCTATGAAATTTGTAAATGTAACACAGACACCTGATAGGATATTTTTGAAATTTAAGGAGTTAGTAAATGTAACTCAGAATCCTATGTTAAAGATAGAGCTAGTGTGAACAGTAGTAATGAGATTTTTTAACTTAAGAAACAGATGGTGAAAGAGAATGATGCAGATTAATCTTTGACAGCTCAGATGACTGTTTCAGACGTGAAAGATGAGTTTTTTTACTTAGACAGGACATCAGAAGACATGACTGGACCATCACCATGCATTACAGAAGAGAGACACTAAGTGGAAGGCATATGGATTTGATTCCTAGGTGTTACAAATCGCAGACCCATGGGCAGGAAGGAATTTATGATTTCAGCAGTTAACTCAGTCTGTAAGATCGGTTAGGAGAATGAACAGTCCATGTGTGGTGAAAGTTCCATCACCAGGCACATGGCTTTCAATTTTAGAGAGGGTATCAGAACCACCAACTACTGTATGCCAATCTTATGCATTATAGTGGCTGTTGTATAAGCAGCAATCAGCAGAAGATACAGTAATGGCTTTATCAGTGAATCTGTTCAAACTTAGACTTAATTGTTCTTGGTTGAGGGAATTACCATATGTGAATTTACTTGATCAGTAGGAAATATGATGACAGCGGTCCCTGATGCAATGGAAGTGAAATCTGTAAGGGCTAAAGATTGTTTTTGTTCAAATGATACTCATAATGGGCATGGAATGTTTATGGGAATCTCAGATTGTAACAACTATATGATGAACGTGGGTAAGCGTAAACATGAGGCTATTGATGACTTGTATGAAGTGACTTTTTATGTGCCACATTACAAACAGAGCAGAACTGTGATGCTGCAGAACCAAATTTTGCCTGGTAACGTGACTATAGGGAATTTCGAGGATATTTGAGGGGTTTGTGGTGATAAGGCATAGGCCTACATATTTCTACCGTATGGGTGGACAGGATGTTGTTACATGGCAATGCTGAAACTCCCATATGAGGTTCTTGCTGTCCAGAAGGGAAAACTACCTGATGAGGATCAATCTAATGCTGTTCCTGGAAGTAGGAAGAAAAGGGACATGGCACGATTTTATAATCTGGAGTCCTACCATTGGAGGATAAGTCTAGGAGAGAAGTGGGGTATAGGATTATTTCCATGGTATGGTGTGACGTTTTTGGCAGATCACAGTGATAATATAACCTACACCCTACAGGGTTTTGCGAATGAGACTATAAGAGGTTTTGAATACTTGTCAAATACTCCAAGGAGTCACAGACTGATGTTGCTGAAACATGACATGGTTCTTGATTATATTTTGGCCAAACAAGGTGGCCTATGTGTGGCTTTGAACTTAACTGGGGATGCTTGTTATACTTTGATTCCTGATAGTTCTGACAATATGACTAGTGTCATAGATGCATTGAAGAATATAAGGGATGCATTTGGCTCGTCAGAAGGATCTGGATGGTCTGGGAATGCTTGGTTGCAGGAGAAATTAGGACCATTGGGAGCAGTGTTGGTTCAGATCTTGGGAGCAGTTTTTCTATCATTATGTCTGATGTTTTGCAAAGGCTTTGCAAAGGCTATGATATTGAGATGGGTTGGAGTTGTGATGCCTGGAGATCATGTTCAGATGCCATTATTACATAGGACTGACGCAGACGTTGACGAGGAAGTGGTGATAGAAGGTGAACTGGTGGAGAAATATCCATTTTGAATGTTTAATTATATTATAGTCTTAACATCTATTATTTTGTTATTTAGTAGTTTCTTACTATGGAGTGGTATGATTAAAGGGGGGAAATGGAAATGTGACTTATAATTTGTAATACTGTGAAAGTATGATATTGTGAATTTCACATCTATGTATAAGATGTTAATCTGCATTTGATGTTTTAATTAATTTGCATCGGCTGTCTTTCCAAGGATACTGGTTGGTGTTTTCTTTTCTTTCCTCCTAGGACGATATTGGGGGAAGACCACCTTGAGGGTGGTTGGTTGTTCAGGGACCCCGACGTTCTGAAGGGATTCAGACACTCAAATATGGACAATAAAATGGACTGGAGGGCCCTGAACAAGGACACTGTGATAAAAATGTCCAGATTTAACACACAATCGACACTACACTGAGAGTCGACGCTGCTGAGGAGTTGCAGTGTGATACATTTTTATGTCTTCTCTTACATATATATTTGGATCTTGTTCTATTATATTGTAATCTGTGATATTGATAGAGGATGATTATATGGTAGTGTTAATCTTAGTAAGATATAATAGTTTGACTTAGTTTTTGAGTTTTCTTTTACTGCATGAGTAATACTTAAATTTTATAATATTTTCTTTATTTTAATTGTTTGAAGAATGATGGTTTCTGCTATTGGGATACACTGGGACCTCAGATGTTTTCTTTTTTTCTCAGGTGTTTAGGGATATTGGTGCTAGGCAGGGAAAGGTCCACTGGAAGGTGCGATGGGTCGACCAGCCTGAATTTGGACATTTTATGATTTTATTTACTGAGGTTTCCACATGTATTTGTTTAAGTCATATCCTTACATAAAATGTTAAAATTCCTCCTTTTTAAATTGGTCTGGAGTACTATATGTGGTCGCCTAAGGCAGAGGGACCGTGAGAGAATTTTTCCTGTCTAGATTGTTTGATGGACATTTCAGGAAAGATAGCTGCCTGACAGGTTTTTGCTCTCGCACTCCATAAAGTTGCTATTTTGTTAAGGTTATGCTGTAGGCAGCACTGTAGGAGGAACTGTTATTTTTGTCAAAACTGCAAGTATGTAGTATCTGACGTGCCACATGTTATGTGATGGCCTGGGTCTGTTATGATCAGTTAGGGGCCCAGGTCAAGATTTATTATGGCCTAGGTCAAGGATAGATAAGTAAGATGAAAGGTTGGATTCCATCTAGATTGTCTTTCTGTCACCTGTCACATTTTGTCTCAAAGTTCACAAAAACAACCAATCCCTATATAGGCAGGGTACTTGGAGCTGTTTTTCAGAGCAGTTCATATTGGCTTTGAACACTCTCTCAGGCAATCTAGATGCTTGATTTGATGCTGTACTTCTTGTAATAAACCTTTTCTATATACAAGCAAGATGGTGTCAGCGGAGTCTCCTTCATCACCTTCACATCATCGCTATTTAATAAACAACACAAAACAGGTTTATCATTGAGACAATGCTTGCCCAAGACCAAGGGGTCTGTGATGTGATAGGGGAAGACTGTTGTACTGTCATCCCCATGCATACAGGGGAAGAGGGCAACTTAACTCGGGCTCTAGAGAATATACGCCGGTTAAGAGACCAACATGTGCAACACTCCAATTGGAACACTAAGGTTTCCTCAATTTGGGATTGGCTTGCAACATTATCCCCTGGGAAGATTTTGCGAATGATAGGAGTGCTGTTGGGACTTGTTGTATTGACCCTTCTTGTAGTGTCTTGTTGTGTTATCCCCTTAGTACGGATAGTGCTCAGAAGAGCCATGGAAACACACATGGGACAGTTTGTCATAATAAACCAAGGTCCACGGCCTACTGAAGGCGCAGAGTCATATGAAGACATGAGTGGTGCTCAGGGAAAGGTTCTTAGGGATCCAGGCCAACTCATGGGGCGAAGTAGTGGGAATCAATATGAGAAAATGCCACGAGGCATGGCATCGGAAACTGTCCAATATGATCAGAAACTTAGGCCAGCTGAGGAAGAGTATGAGGAGATCATGTAAAGTCCCTAATACCCTTGCTGTCACCAGACCCCTACTAACGCTTAACCACTAACACATAGATCCTGCTTGCATGGCTTATGTACAAAATTGAGTATCAGAGGGAGAGGCATAACATTAACATTAAAGGGAAAGTGCACTAAGAGATGTCCTTTACAACCTTAAGATAGGTACAGAATATGTCTGAGAACTGGAGAACCCCATATCCATACCAGCAGAACCAGGGGGGCCAGCCTGGGTTCCAGTACCAGCAGCAGGGGCCAGGAGGGCCGGGCCAGCCTCCTCCGCCGTATCCTCTACCTCCACCTTCATCATACCACACAGGGTTACCCGGTCCGATGGCCAGCCGCCTCGCGCCTGCCTGTACCCCCAGTGGAGGTGCCCCGATGGAAAGACGTGGACGCTCCAACCAGATGACGCTGTCGCAACTCTACGCTCCAGCCCTGGCCCAACCTCCCTCTGAAACCCTGCTCTGCTTTTTGTTGCAGGGGCCTGAAGTCCCCAGCCACAGTGGAGCCCGCCAAGAACCACTCGCCAGCACCTCCACCTCGGAAGGTCAGGTCCAGGCGGGTCCTAGTCAGGAAGTAAATTGGGGGAATGTGAATCCAGGCCTGCAGTCTTCCCAGTACCTGATGCAGGCCGCATTAAAGGTTCAGACACCTACCACTGCGCAGGCACCGCCTCAAGGGGGAAACTTTCAGCAAATTGCCCGTGCTGACATGCTGCCATTATCCCCTGATCCATCGTCCTCGCCAGAAGGCAACGTTAACCAACTGTCGCCCAGTTACTCGCCTACCAGCCCACCGCCTGCAGTCCCATTCTCAGAGGCGAACTTGGAATTCCACAATGAGGGCCACTTGTCGGTGCAGGCCCTATCAGAAGAGACCCGGGATATCTTGGAGCAGGAGTATGGAGTGTGCCCAGAGGTAGTGGAAGGCTACCTCTGGAGCCTGCCTGACGGGGAGCCAACCCTGAAAAGGCATCTTGAATTGGTGAAAAACCTACGCACACTGCTCCATCCTGTCCCCCATGGACCTTTCTGCCGACTTGTGCACAGTTACCCCCTGATACTGTGGAAGAGAATCCGCAGAATTCGCTATGGCTCCTATATAATTAGAAAGGCTGAAAACAAGAAGCTGCAGAGAGAACATATGAAGCTCATTGAACAAGAGACACTCAATCTGCGCAACCAAGTCCTGGAGCTGACTCAGGCTAGGGATGCCCTGCAGCAGGAGGTCGGAATGCTGAGGGATCAGGTGGCATCCTATCGGCGCCTGCGGATGGTGGGCACATCATATGTGCCTGATGGACAACAACCGAACAGCAATACTGGCTAAGACTGAGATGCATTTTGCTGACTGTGACCTATGTATAAGAATGCCATTATGAATGATTATGCATGCAGCAGAAATAACAAGGAGGTCATCAGGATAGCTTTTATATTCTAAATATTATACCATAATGCTTACTCGGTGCAATGATGCAGCAAAAGAATCACTAAAGTTGATTTATAGCGATATCTACTGAACTTAGTTTAATGGTATGGGACTATGAAGTCCCAAAGGGGGGAATATATATATATTTTTCTCTCTTTGATTCAAGCATTAGATGGGACTGTGTAGCCCCAAAGGGGGGAATGTAGTGTAATTTAATCCTTAATCAGATAAAAGCGTTAAACTGCATAAGTTGATTAAGAGTGCAGTTCATATAACCATGTTAAAACTGTTTGTTATGCATCTATGTGTGATAAAATAAGGTTATACAAGTTTATGTATTCATAACACAGGGTTATGCATTTACATCGAAGAGCACACATACACCACACCGTGTATTGTTTAATAATAACACACACACATACTCAACACACATACTCTTTAATGTTTGTATTGCATGACACACATTCTAAGCTCACATTGCATGAACGCACAGGGGACTGTATAGAGAAAGTCCCCAAGTTTGTATGTTTTTAAAAAAAATAAAGTGAAAGCAGGCCCAAACCTAAGGGTGGAGAATTTGGGAAATTCCAGGCCAAAGTGAAAGTGATTACACCATTAGAAACAGGCCTGTTCAGGATTGGACAAAGGAAAGAGCTCGCCACCAATAGATTTGGGTCTAAGTGGGAAGGATTAACGAAAAGAGGTGGAGATTCTGCCGAAACTCCACCAGCATAAAAGAGAGCGTACTGAAAGCCAGTCTTCAGTCGTGCTCCGGAGCCTGACTCAAGGAGTTGTATGTGTTGTTGCTTGTGAACACATTAAACTCGATTGCACCTGATTCTACTCGACTCCAATGATTCTCTAAGTGTTTGCCAACTGAACCTAAGGTACTAAATCAACATCAGAGGACGATCTGCAGGAGAAGTAGGAGATGAGGTCGGGTGCCATCTGGCCCACTTCCAGGCACCGATTTTCGCTTCTACACCCGTCACTAGCCCTGATGAGCTACCAGGCAACGCCCATCGCCGCAACAGGGGCCAGCCCAGCTCAACTTATTATGGGATGACAGATTCACACAGCTGTGCCTATATTGGAGAAGAAACTACAGGCAGATCCTGTCAGCCGGGCTCAAGTTCTGCTGAAAGATAGTAGGGCTAAAAGAGCATATGAACATTTCTATAATCGCAGACACTCTGCCCGCCCACTGCCGACACTGCATCCAGGACAGGCCATCAGAGTGAGGCTGGATGGGAAAAGAGGATGGAAGACCCCTGCTGAGGTGGTCGGACAATCTGCAGAACCACGATCCTACCTCATCAAGATGGATTCAGACAGAGTGATGCGTCGCAACAGGAAACACCTACAGGCAGTTCCAGAGAGCATCGGCCCTGCTGACCAGCTGCATCGGTCGGGAGGAAGCCCGACACAGCCAGCAAACAGCCCCCGCTCTGCGCAGGCCGCCACGGAGGTCGCACCACCCCTGCCACCCACAGAGACTGCACCGGAGACTCACCTGCAGCCCTCCTCTTCCTAGGGGATAACCAGACTGACCGCAAGGGGTCGTGAGGTTAGACTGAGTGACTTTATTATTAACTTCAACTTGGTGAGTTGAAAGTGGAATAAGGGACACTTGTTCATTTTGAATGCACTTTAATTTGTTCTGTTTGAGTTAGGATGCCCCAGTGAGGGAAGGTGAAGTTTATAGCACCAAGAAGAACTCTTAAATGAGAAAGAGAAGGACTTTTTAGTTTTATTCTTTAAATTTAGAACAATACTAGACAGCTGAGCTCAGATCTAGTTTGAAGTATTCGTATTTGATGTTTAGGTAATGCTATAAAAGAGTTAAGTGTTTGGCATAAGCTTACATAATTGTTTTGTGCTTGTTTAGTAAAAGAGGGAGATGTGATGACATTCGCTAAATACAGTCAGGCCACTGTAGTCGAGAGGTAATGACATCACGGGAGGGGACTGTGTTATTACTTGGCTGGATGAATATAACGTGTATACCTCGTGTTGCAAGAGCTGTTCAAGCTGTAATAAAACTTGGAGTTAACACAACCTACAAGCATGTGTGATTAACGTGACACATCACACTTTCCCCTCCGTTTCCAGCCTGTTGAGTTTTCACTAAGTACAAATGCCAAAAAGTTGCTGTGTGGTGGGCTGCACGGCCAATAAAAACCCAGAGCTTAGCTTTTATTAGCTGCCGAGCAGAAAAACGGAACCTTGTAGAAGACACAAGTGGATACAGGCAATAAAATGTGAGGCTTCAACAGGGAAGAAATGTGGGATCCTGACACTCGGTATGCCTATGTGTGCAGCAAACACTTTGTCAAACCCTCCAAATGTATTTTTGTTTTAGAGTAACAGTTAACTGTATTTATATATCATAAGCTAAAGCATTGACAGTATGAATGCAACTTCTACAGGGCTCAAAAGGGCACGTGACTTCGCAATCCATTGTGTGTAACCAGCACTATTTTTACGGGCAAATTGTTTTGTTTATGTGATAGGTAGGATTTTGGCCTAGTAAGGCCATCATCCAGTTTCTCCCTCTCAGGGAAGCTCCACCCTCTGCCTCTCCATTAGCAGGCACACACCAGACTATTCTCATTAAGAGTTTATATTCAGGGAGCACTCAGGATGTCTCTTGATGCATTTTCTGTCCAGGGTGGCTGAGAAGCATGTTAGTCTCCTGAAGGTATGATTTGAGGCTACTTGTTTTAACTTTGTGAACACTTTAAAATATGTTTTTATTGATCAGTTTTACTTTGTTTTTACTACAGGCATTTTTAGCCACCTGTTGCCCAGACCCTGTAGGCCCGGTTAAGCTAAGCTCACCACAGGGATGAGACTGGAAGCCTATATCCTGAGGTGAAAGTTATTACCTGGTCCAGCTGTGAAACTTAACACATGTATGTTGTTTGCCTGTGATAACACTGGTTTTCATTGCAGTTACCTTAAACATCCAGTCACTGCATGAGCGGGAGCCAGATCTGGGTTTCATTATAGATATATATATATATATATATATACATACATTTTTTATATACTTTATTAATCCCCGAGGGGAAATTCAATTTTTCACTCTGTTTGTCAATTACAAACAGGTCCGAACACACACATGCACAAACTGGACCTATACATGCACTAAGTGGAGAGATGTCAGAGTGGGCTGCCCATGACAGGCGCTCTGAGCGGTTGGGGGGTAGTACCTCGGCAGTGCCCAGGAGGTGAACTGGCACCTCTCCAGCTACCAGTCCACGCTCCATATTTTTGGTCCGTACAGGGACTTGAACAGGCCAACCCAAGTCCCTATGGACTGAGCTACTGCCGCCCCTATACTGCATTGTCGAGGTAAATATGAAGTGCAAGGTATTTAGAAACGATAAATGTTGTAGTTCTGTGGCTATATGTATTAATTGTTTTAAATTCTCGTTTTAGGGTTGTATAGCCACTGCTGTTTTGCCTGCCGGACAAACTGTTGCCAGTTATACCTTGCTTTTGTATGTGAATGTTTATCATTCGACTCAGCTACAGGTGTATGGGCTGTTGTAAATGTTTTGCCAAAGGCTAGGTCTTGTTAA
>NC_065527.1:33815858-33844859 GCF_006386435.1 Epinephelus moara | reverse complement strand
GCTTTTAAATGATTTATTTTTAAATCTTTATGCATTTTAGTTTCTAAATCTTCATTTATTTATTTATTAATTATTATTATTAATATTATTTTACTCTTTAAATCTTTAATTTTTCCTAATCTTACATTTTTATGCATTTTATCATTACTTTATCTCATACTTGTTTTATGTTATCATATTGCCTTTTAGTCTTTTAGTCGTGTGTGTGTGTGTGTTTATATATACTGCTTCGGAACTACAGACAAGAGGAAGAAAACACCAACCACCCTGATGAAGTCCAGGAGACAGCAGGAGATTGAACGGCTAATCAAGGAGAGAAGGCAGCTGAAAAAACAATGGAGGAAGGCTCCAGAGGAGGAGAAGGAGGGAATTAACCTGCTGCAGGCAGAAATCAAGAACCAACTGTCATCTTTGAGGAGAGCTGAGAACATGAGAAGGAGGCGTAAAACAAAGGAGCAGGCAAGATCAAACTTCTTTAAGGACCCCTTCAAGTTTGTAAAGGGCCTTTTCACAAAGGACAAAAGTGGCAAACTCAAAACAGCAAAGGAAGATCTCGAAGCTTACCTCAATAGGAACCACACTGACAGCCAGCGGTGCAAAGCTTCCACCCGATATGCCACCAATACATCCTCCTGAACATCAGCTGGACATCAGCCCTCCCAAGTGGAGTGAAGTGGAGAGAATTGTACGTCGGGCAAGAGCTGCATCCTCCCCTGGGCCCAATGGAGTCCCATACCGGCTTTATAAGAACGCACCAGAGGTACTACGCTTTCTCTGGAGGTTGATGAAGGTGGTGTGGCGGAAACAAGCTATTCCAACAGCGTGGCGGAGAGCAGGCGGCATCTTAATCCCCAAGGAAAAGGACTCCGCGGATATCAGCCAGTTTCGCCAAATCAGCCTCTTGAACGTCGAAGACAAAATCTTCTTCAGTGTAGTGGCTCATAGGCTGACCGTCTACCTGGAGAAGAACCAGTACATCGATACCTCAGTGCAGAAGGCAGGCATTCCAGGCTTCTCAGGTTGCTTGGAGCACACGAACATGATATGGCATCAAATCCAAGCCGCCAAAAAGGATGGAAAAGATCTCCATGTTGTGTTCTTGGACCTCGCCAAGGCCTTTGGATCTGTTCCTCACAGTCTCCTCTGGACAGCGTTTGACTTTTTCAGCATACCAGAAGCAATCACCAGCCTCATTAAGTCCTACTTCCAAGATGTGCAGCTATGCCTGACAACAGACGAGTACACCACAGCATGGCAACGGCTGGAAAGAGGGATAATGGCAGGATGCAACATCTCGCCTCTGGCCTTCACGATGGCGATGGAGGTCATCATCCGAGCCTCCCGGTGGGTGGTTGGAGGGTTCAAGCTCAAAACTGGTCTTCGTCTCCCTCCCATCAGAGCGTATATGGATGATGACCATACTCACCACAACCAAGGCATGTGCTAGACGGTTGCTGAACAAGCTGCAGGAGAACATCCAGTGGGCCCGGATGGAAATAAATCCGAGCAAGTCCAGGAGCATTTCAGTCGTCAAGGGACAACTGTCAGAACACCGGTTTTGCGTTGACGAGGAACCTATACCAACAGTGTCAGAGAAGCCAGTAAAGAGTCTCGGACGTTGGTATGATGCCACCCTCAAGGACAAAGGGCAAGTGGACCAGCTCAGGCAGGAAACCATAAGTGGCCTTGAGCGTATCAACAAGACCATGCTCCCAGGCAGAATGAAGCTTTGGTGCCTTCATTTTGGGCTATTACCCTGGCTGATGTGGCCTCTGACCATCTACGAGGTCCCAATCTCAATGGTCGAAAAACTAGAGAGGTTGATCAGCTCATTTGCCAAAAAGTGGTTGGGACTCCCGAGATGCTTTAGTAACATCGGGCTGTATGGAAGAGGCATACTTGAGCTTCCTGTGTCCAGCCTCGCAGAGGAGTTCAAATGCTCCAAGGTAAGGTTGGAAATGACACTTAGGGAATCCCGTGACCCTTGCGTAGCCCAAGCAGCTCCCACTCTTGTGACTGGAAGGAAATGGACCCCAGCTGCAGCTACTCAGCAGGCGAAGTCAGATCTCAGGCACAGAGACATCGTTGGCCTTGTGCAACAGGGGAGTGGAGGCCTCGGCCTTGGAGAGAGCAGACCATCCTGGCATAAGGCAGCACCAGCTCAACGCCGAGCTCTGGTTGTTGAGGAGGTGCGGCGACAAGAGCAGGCAGCAAGATGTGCAAAGGCTGTCTCACAATCGAAACAAGGTCAGTGGATGAGATGGGAGGGAGTTGAGAGGAGGAAATTCTCTTGGAGGGAGCTGCTGGGCATGGAAGCATTTCATACCAGCTTCATCTTACGAGCCACGTACGATATCCTGCCTTCCCCCTCTAACCTCAACCAGTGGTACGGAGAAGATGCCACCTGTCCCCTCTGTCCATCCCCAGCAAACCTCAAGCACATTTTGGTTGGCTGCAAAACAAGCCTGTCACAGGGTCGTTACACCTGGCGGCACAACCACGTCTTAAAGTGCCTAGCAGCTGCTCTGGAGACCAGGCGGACAAAAATCAATGCCCTGCCTCCTCCATCATTCCATCCAGCATCTGCTAGAGTGTTTGTCCGTGAATGTGCAAAGCCAGCCACAGCCTCTACAACATCGGACATCGGTCAGCTCGGAGGTGCACAAGACTGGAAGTTGGTGGCAGATCTGAATCAAAGGCTCTGCTTCCCATCTGAGATTGCCACAACGAACCTCAGACCAGATCTCATCCTCTGGTCCTCCTCACTCCGCTCTGTGTACATCATAGAGCTTACTGTTCCCTGGGAGGATGCTGTGGAGGAGGCCTTCGAGCGCAAGAGCCTTAAGTACATGGAGCTGGCAGCCGATGCTGAACGGCGCAGCTGGAAAGCTAAGATTTGCTCAGTGGAAGTCAGTTGCAGAGGCTTCGTGGGCAAGTCAACCATCAGGCTACTTAGGGACCTTGGGATTCGAGGCCAAGCCCAACGCCAGACCATCAAAGCCCTCTCAGGAGCAGCAGAGTAAGCAAGCGGATGGCTGTGGGTGAAGAGGCGAGACACCTCCTGGGCCCCAAAGTAACACCAGTGGCTTAGAAGGGTTGAAAGCAGAGGGGGGCACACCTGGGACGCCAGGCGTTGCCGTTGAGCACTCTGGAGGTGTAGTGAACTGAATATGTGGGGGTGGGAGGGGCGGGTTTTCAATATGTATGTATTATTTTTGTTTGTTTTTATTCTGTGAAGCACTTTGTACTGCATTTTTAATGTATGAAAAGTGCTATACAAATAAAGTTTGATTGATTGATTGATAGTGTCCTGCTAGACAGACAGGGTGGTGGACTGTGGGCGCCCCTTCACTGCATGTGGTGGTGTGTGTGTGTAATAGCTGTGTGCACCAGTCTAGTTCAGCCTTATTGTGTGGTTTAGTTGTGTGTGTGTGTGTGTGTGTGTGTGTGTGTGTGTGTGTATAAATGATTTGCTGTGCTTAGGTGGCTGTGCACCAGTGTGAGTGTGGTGGTGTCCAGGCCTTTTGGGAGCACCCAGGAAACTCCCCTACATGTCTGGCTCTTGTAGTAACGGTTGTGCTTGTTTTCTCCTTTTTAGCATTTGTGCCCTATTGGCATTTTTGTCCTCGTAACACCCCTAGTACCGTTGGCATAACATCTACCCTATTGCTCGAACTTTTATCGTGTTTCATGAATAAACTGCCCCAAAACCTGATTTTTAGCATATATGTTCAATAAATTGCCCCTCCAGTCAAAGGTTATGTCTCTGTATTTTATTTATTGTGGGAAACCTATTGTGGCAACACGAGGGGGTGATTATAAATTTATATATTAGGGGATCTCTTTACCAACAACGCCACCTTGGGGTAGGGCCCAAGGACCCATATTAAAGGTGAACTATCACCAGAAAGACACTCAGGTTCGTTCACTCAGGGAGGGCAGGAGACGGAGTTCAATGATCATAAAAAAATATTTTATTAGTTAAAACAACGGGGTTTGGCACAATAACCAAAGAGGAGAAGAGAGCCCAACTAAAGGAAGGGGATACAGACTGAAGCTTACCGGCTGGAGGAGGGGGTGACAAGGGGGAGTGAAGTCCAAAAAGAAAAGGGAGAGCACCCCAAACACACAGCAAAAACGTGAAGTGCACACAAAGCAAATCTTGAACAGGGGTCACACAGCACACAGGGGATCACCACCACCCAGGGAAACCACCACCACCACCGTCGGCCTTCAGCTGTAGGGGAAAAAGGAGAGACACAGTCATGGCTCAAGGATAAGAAAAAAAAAAAAAGGAAAACAAACAATATCCCATAACATAAGGAAACAAATTGTAATTAATTAATAAACTAACAAATATGGATTTAGATCAATAATAAATCAACCAAACAAAAGAAACACAAAGGAAACTAAGGAGTCTCTGGCCAGAGATATCAACTCGACAGTTAATCATCATAACTGATATAACACAAATAACTGAGGACTCAAACTGAGGAGTTCCCCTCCCAAATGAAACTTAATTACAATTAATTCCCCAAAACAAAACAAGGAACTAAACTAAGAAATTCAAGAGAATCGACCAATAATTAAATAAGAAAATAAACAAAACAATTAAGCCAAACCTTGATTAACACTCACACATACACACGCACATACACACGCACACACACACAGCCCAGTCCAGATGGGTGGCTGAAAGTCCTGATGGAGCTCGTGGCGTCTCACTGATCGGGAGCCCGGTCAGCACGAGCGGCAGCCACACACATCCAGCAGCACCACACTCGCAGAAGCAGAGAGAGCGAGCCGACAGCAGGAAGCAGGTTGACACACACACAGCCGACAGGAAGCCCAGTCTAAGCCGCCGAAGCAGCAGCAGCAGCGAAACAGCGAAGCAGCGGTAGCCGCAGTAACAGTAGTAGCAGTGGTAGCAGCCGCAGCAGTAGCCGTGGCTAAGAGTAGTAGCAGCGGTAGCAGCAGTAGCAGTAGCCATGGCTAAGAGTAGTAGCAGCGGTAGCAGTGGTAGCAGTAGCCGTGGCTAAGAGCAGTAGCAGCGGTAGCAACGGTAGCAGTAGCCGTGGCTAAAAGGCCATAATTAGACAGCAATGCTCCTACTTAGCTTAGCGTCCGTGTGTTCTGGTGGCCAGCTTGGTAGAACCGGCGTCCGCCCAAAGAAAAAACTGCGGCAGGGGAAGGCAGCCACCGCGTATCCCACGTGCAGCAGGCTATGCTCCGGTCGGCAGCGATAGACCACCCTGGATAATCGCCTCGACTGCAGGTGAGACGCCGGACCTAATAAAAAGGTTACAGTTTCAGATACATAAAATGCAGCCGAATGTAAATACAATGCTAAGGTGTGCATACCTGTGTTCTGCAGCGAGCGGCGAGTGCAACGACCTGGAAGTGGGTTGGGAGAAGAGGCAGGAAGCGAGAGATCAGGAGGAGGGACACGGCCTTCCTTTATCCCCTTCGCCTGAACGGTGATAGGCTAATAGCCCAGAGAGGGCGTGGTGAAGCCGCGACTTGTGTTCAGTGTGGCAGTGGTATCTCATACCACTACACTATGGTAACAGTTCATTAATTATTTGGGGCTTTAACTCCTCACCACTTGACTCGGTTACATTTACATTGTGTTGCGCCGGGAGAGAGACGTGAAGCGAGAGATTTAAATGGACCGGGCAAAGGAAAAGTGTGTTGGACGGTAACGAGAAAAGCTGGACCCTGTTCCAAAGGCTCGGTACCTTGACAAAATCCAGAAAATAGGTGGAGTAGGACGGAGACTGGACTCAGGATTTAAAAGCCCTGCCGCCGTTGACTGAAGCTGAACTTGTCCTCTAAATCGTCAACGGTATAAGTTCAATTCAATTGAACACTTTATTCCGGACATAGAGGCGGTCCATAGTACAGTACAATAAAAAAAGAGATAACAACAAGACACAATAAGAGGACAGACAGATACAAAAATATCAAATATTTGCTTATCAACTAAAACGCCAATGGTTCCAAAGCCTTGAGGTGAACCTAACCGTACTCAGGGCAGGATTTGCAAGCGCTGAAATTATGCTGTTTGGTGACTCAGATATCCTTCACATATAACTGTACATGAGATTCCTGAGTACAGCAGGACATGTAGATACACCAACACTGACAAACATTTGGCTTGCACTGCTCCTTCATGGCACTTTAAGCAGCATCCTCATGCCATCATTATATGCCACCTTGAGTTTCTGCATACTGCTACTTTTGTAGCACCGCCACAAGTGGGCAGTATACATTGGGGTGTGTAGAAGCGAAAATCAGTGCTTGGGATTGGGCCAGTTGGCTCCCGACCTCGTCTCCACCTTTTCTTTTCTTCAAGATCGTCCTCTGTGTTGATTTAGTATCTTAGGTTCAGCTGGCTGACACTTAGAGAAACACTGGAGTCAAATAGAATCTGATGCAATCGAGTTTAATGTGTTCACAAGCTTCAACACATACAACTCATGAGTCAGGCTCCGGAGCAAGACTGAAGTTTCGCTTTCTGAGCTCTCCCTTTTATGCAGGTGAAGATTCGAAAGAATCTCCACCCTTTTTCCTTTAGCCCTTCCTTCCCGAGCCCAAACCTATTGGTGGCAGGCCTTTTTGCTTTTGTCCAGATCATGCCTGGACATGTTTTAATGGTGTAATCTTTCTGACCTCATCCTGGAAATCCCCAAACTCTCCCACCATTAGGTTTGAACTCTGTTTCACCTTATTTTTTAAAAAACATATGAAACTTGGGGACTATTACTATAAGGTCCCCTGTGCCTTCATGCAATACAACTTTAGTGTGTGTGTGTGTGCATTATTACACTTTCAGGCAGTACATAGTATGGTATGTGTGTGTGTTCTCAATATCTGAATACATAAACTTGTGTAAGAGTGTTTTGCCACACATGAATACATAAAAGAAACATTATTATATGAACTTCAACCTTAATCAATTTATGTAATATGAGCATTTACCTGATTAATGATTAAATCTTACACTACAGGTGCAAAAAGTTTTAAAAAGAGTGGTCTTCACAGACAATGAGCACATACTAAATTTGCGTTTCAACATATTAGCCTGTGCATACATCATTCGGTATTGTCTTTGAATGTCCCTATCATCAGACAGGTCATCAGTTAGATAATGTCCTAAGTATTTAACCTCTTCACATATTTTGAGGACAGTACCAGAGAGAGAGAAGGCAGGAAATGACAATTTATTGTCTTCCTTGCTTCTGACTATCATAATATTACTCTTTTTTCCATTATATTTAATATCAAAGTCAGAGCCATATTGAGAGCATACTCTTAGTAATTGTTGAAGGCCAGCGCTATATGGACATAGGATAACCAGATCATCCTAAGTTATTATACCGGCGACAAATTTAGGAATGCCAAATCTTTAAGGGCTCATGGGCAAGCAAACTTTGGGTGGGTGCAGGACCTCTGAATTTTACGCCTTAAAGAGAAGACCATCGTCATTTCAGAGGTATGTAAACTTTACAAGCCTCACTGTGTCCCATCTCCGTGTGGTGCTGCCTGTTTGCTTGCTCAGGTTTTGACTAACATATCTTGGTGTCTGCTGGACCAATTTATTTCAAACAAAAAATATTTTGAAGCCTGAAATCCACTCTGCATTTATGTGGTAAATATGTATGGGCTTCTCGGTTATTTATTTCAGAATTAGGGCATTTTCACGCCATAAATCTCTAACTCTCCATCGTCATACATGGGTGGGCACAACATGGAGTTTATCTTTATTTTTAACTTTCACTTCTTAACCACAATTTAGGACAAGTTTACTCCTGTGGAGACAACTGAGAAACAAAGTTTTTAGTGACATCATTTTTAAAAACGGGATTAAAAGTCCTGACTGCACAGCTGTGTTAGATTTGTTCCTAGTTCTATTTCAGTTTTTGCTATCAAAATATATCACATTATATAGCCCATCGATCTTCTTCCCGTAGTGATCGTGAGAGCGATTGTGGCAGTTAATGACACAGCAAGTCTGCACCATTTTCAAACGATACAGTCAGAGGCGGTCCTGGCTAGTTTTACGCCCTGGGCAAACCATCCCTCCAACCAGCCACCCTCTTCCCCTGACAAGTAAACAACAGTCCCTCCATAAGTAAAGAACAGTCCCTAAAGTGCGGTGAGGTGTGTGGTCCGTTACCTGCCACAAAGAGAGAAATGTGAACGGCTCGTTTCTCCTCTGACACGCCACATACCTGTGTGCTGCCACGGCTCGGTTGTCCAGGTACTTTTGGGCAGTCATGACACCAACGAAAGAGGAAATTACTGGACCTGGAGCCAGTAAGCCATTTTTTTTTTTTTTTTTTTTTTTGGAGGGGCACTCGTGCGCCCTCACGTAGATTGCGCCCTGGGCGGTCGCCCACATTGCCCATAGCAAAAACCGTCCCCGGATACAGTTACTTTTAAAATGCTAAAACAACAACAACAGAACACAAGTGTAGTGTTGCGAAACATAAACAACTTTCCAATTGCCCGCAAAGCCCACAGTGCATCGCGGTTTTTTCACCTCTGCTACATCACCCTTTTGAGCCCTATTATAACTGTGCCCAGCAGTCCATTCCAGTCGTCCACTCTAGCACTTCTATCAATCAGCATGTAGAAGCATGTCTCAAAACAACAGCGTGTGCCGGTAGTAGGATCAGGCTGACGGCTGAGCATGCCGAAATGCTGATCTTCTTAAAAAAGAATCTCCACATCATGTTTTTTCCAAGACGAGCAAGGTAAGGAGCACATCATGTTTTTTCCAAGACGAGCAAGGTAAGGAGAAGGGACACTGAGGTAGACCAGCAATATTCAGCTTATCAATATGCCGTTGCCTCTCTGGTAGGCATAGTGTGCTAAAATAATCCTTTGCCATCTTATTATTAGCTAATTATTAGCTAGCTAGCTAGCAATTCAGTCGTGAAACTTGAAGGCGCGGCTGCGGAGGCAGAATGACAGCGAACAAGCAAAGAAGCGGAGGAAAGAAAGCAGGCCTCGTTTCCCCTTTGGGGGCGTGGTTTTCAGATTATGACACTTTGTGCTCTGTCTCTATAGACCAATTTTTAGTGGATGTCACAGTGACGTCATAGCAGTTGTGCGCGCATACTGGTGGCAGAAAAAGGGCAGACACCAATGAGAAACGGTTGAGATATCCGGAATAAGAATGTCTTCTTGTGCTGCTGGATGTCATAAGAGGAATAAAATAAAAAGATAACCTTCATTTTTATTGAAAACCATCACTGAGGATGCAATTTGAAGCTAAACGAAGACCTTAATAATTGCTAGAATTTGATGTTAACAAAAACAAAATCTACATAATGTTTACATATGTAATTCATAGAGCCTTAGAGTTACAACATGAAGTAATATTTAGGCCTATATTCACATCCACCTTGTGCAAGCAGTATTTACATAATTCTAAAATGCATTAAACAGTGAATAAAGTTATTTCTAACCAAGCCATGAAGTGTAGTAAGTGTCAGTATATAGTTGTTTGACTTGTTTATGTCTTGTATAGCTTAATATTATGTCCTTGTCACTGGCTCGGTGTAGCACGTCTGTCTGTAATAAACAAAAATCATTAGACCAATCTCTATATTAAACATCCTGGACATGACTGCAAAGCAGAAAACTGTATGCACCGAGAGGCTTGTATGTCTTGAGTTACTTTTTCATATGGATACTGGGTTTTTCCCAAGGATGATGATGGGATGATGAGTGAAGCCAATAGATGACTTCAACGCAACGTCACTCACTGCCGTAACAATGGCCACGCCCCCTTTTGGGTGAAAGTTTTGAACTCGACCCGGGAGAGACGCTAGTCGCGGCTAGGAGTTCATAATGACGAAAAGTTGCTGCGTTGTTCACTGCACAGCAAACAAAAAACAGAATTGCGATTTTCTTTGCTCCCGGAGAGAGTGAAGAATGGGGAAAGAAGAAATCTGTGGCTCACAGCCATCAAACGGCAAAGTAAAGACGGAAAGCTGTGGGATCCAGCCAGTCACTACACCTAACGTTACGTCTGCTGCAGGCACTTCATCACAGGTTAGTTGGCTAACGTTAGCTAGCTAGCTAAAGTCAGTTGATCTCAACATTAGCATGAGATATTCAAAGCCAAGAAGTTAATTCTAATGAAAGTAATGAATCGACAGGACATGAACTGAATGAATGAATTGACAGGGTCATTCATCCACACAGAGGCTGGCAGCTGAAAAGGGCACACACCTATCATTTTCACTTTCTTGTCGTACCGAAGGCGATCAGGACCTCTTAAACTCTCTCCGTAGTATGTAGCCTGACTGGCCATTTCATCCGAAGGGGAAAGACACAACTGATTTGTTTTTATTTACACTTTATGTGTGTGAAGAGCCAGTCAAAATCCCATGTTTCTATCACCTATGACATCACCGGCGTGCGCCCCGTTGTAGTCCCGTTGAAGTCATGTATGCGGAAGTGCCAAAAACTGCAGTTCCTTGAATGGCCACTTGAGGCAGGCTCCAAAAGCGAGTCAATCCCCATAGACCCCCCATGTTAAAATGCTCAACTTTACAGCAGAAATAAACATGTTGGGGCGTTGGTGGCTTAGTGGTAGAGCAGGCACCCCATGTGGGTCCATGTCATCGGTCCGACAGCCCATTGGTCCGACATCCCATTAGTCCGACGTCCCGTTGTTCCGATATATGATTACACTAGGCTATACTGTATTTGTGTACCATAGAGGATCAGCAAACGCAACAAAAGTAGGCTACAAGTGATACAAGTGTCATAGAGAGGAGAGAATGAAACACCATAACCTCCTGTTATTAACCCTGGGGTCCGGGTTGTGTGGGGAGCTCTCTGCGGTGCTGAACGGCTCCCAGCGGGCATATTTCTGCCTTGATGGTGTGCCGCGACAGGCTCTGGGTCAGCTGGGAAAGGCTTGAGGCGAAGCAGGCTCACAGCTTATGTGTTTGCCACTTTCTTTTTCATTTTAACCCACACCATGATCTTTTCCTAACCCTAACCAAGTGGTTTTTGTGCCTAAACCTAACCAGACCTTAACCACAGGGCATCATGATGATTTCGGAACAACGGGACTTCGGAACAATGGGTTTAATATGGTCGGAACAATGGGATGTCGGACCTATGGGTTGTCAGAATAATGGGCTGTCAGACCAATGGTCAGTCCCCCCCCATGTACAAGGCTGTTGGCGCAGCGGCCCGGGTTTGACTCCAGCCTGTGGCCCTTTGCTGCATGTCACTCCCTCTCTCTCTCCCCCTTTCACACTTGTCTGTCCTATCGATTAAAGGCTTAAAAATGTCCAAAAGAATATCTTTAAAAACAAGAAATAAACATGTTTACAGCCTGGTACAAAAAACGGTTTTGGTCTCTATAGCTAATTTCCCCTTTCATGACAACTGTACGGGGGGTGAATTTTTTTTATAACTCATCCGTTTAAATTTTATCAAGGCCTAAAGTTGCGCATAATTAAGGGCGTGGCCACTTTGAGTGACAGGTGGCTCTATCACAGGTGGCTAACTTGCCGTTGGCTGTCTGCTAGGCATCATCTCAGCTAATTCGCGTCCATGTTCAAGTCATTGAACCTGTCCTCTCAGCCATGTTTGTGCCTTTTGGATATTTTTTCAGGCAAATATTGGAGTAATATGGCTTGCTGTTCGATTAATTGTAGTAACAGACCGTCCAAGAAGTCTGTGCTCCAGTTTTTTCGGTGAGTGAAATTCGGAAATTCTAGTATTATTTGATTTATATGTTAGCACTAATTAGCAGGTATCGGTGTCTGCGGTCACCATACTTAGCTTGTCAGCTTAGCTCGTTAACTAGCTAACTAGCCAGCTAACAGTTAGCCTTTGAGCAAGATGCAACAATTAGTAATCCGGGATGCATCAAAGTCAAAACCTAACAGAGAAATGTTAGGATTTAGGCATTTAGGGAGATAACGTTAATATTTTGAACAAAAGGCATCTGTGTGAGGTTTGAAAATAAAGGTCCACCACGTTACTTAGCTAACATTATGCAGTGTTAACGTTAAATTTGTCATATGAGCAATGTAACGTTAACGTAACATTAAGGCTATACTTGTGTAGGTAAATTAAAAAGTGGCGAAATTACAAGGTCTGTAATTTAAAAAAAAAGAATGTCACATTTTGGCGATGCTCTACAAATAATGTTAACCTAGATATTGCAATATGTTGAGCTGGAGTTGTTTGTTGAGGCTGTATGGTAACATAAATGGGAAACGAACCCAAACTATTATTTTTAATAATATTATTACTAAAACATGCATTTTAAGGTTATTACACTTTAGAAACCGACTGATTGTGATCGGCTTTGGGCTGAAACGTCATCATATAACGTTATGCCTGCATTTCAGGAGGAATTGTGCAAAGTAGTTAACGTTAACATTAATTGGCATTTTTATGTTTATTAGATGGATATAAAATAATGAAATGGGCAGCTTCGCTGTTTACTGAATTTTAATGACTGTTTCAAAATACAGAACAGCTGTTTAAACGCTTAAGGCCAATTTCCACCAGATGCGTGTTGGTTGCGTCTGCGCTCCGGCACGGCAGCGGAGCCGATAGGATTCCATTCTAGTCAATGTGTGTGTTTCCACCAGCTGCGGCTGTGCTGCGTTCCGGCTCCGTCTCAGCTGCGGCACTCCGGAGCCCTCCGCAACAGATACGCAGGACTTCTATTTTTGCCGGACGCCGGAGCACAACGCAGCAATTCAGCACAGAGCAGATCGTGCGGGGCAGGAAGCCGTGCACAGAAACACAATAAAACATCCGGTTAATTTTCAAAATAAAGTACATAGTGTTCACGGCGGATCATATTTCCCTGCACTACACCTTAAAAACTACATAATGGGAAGAGGCAGGCCTGAAGTCAACAGGTCAGAGGTTTTCAGACGTCATTTCACCCCGTGAACACCATGGACGAGGAGATGTTAATCATGGCAGTGCACCGAGATGTCTTCCGGCGGAGCTGCACCGCACCGCAGAGCAAACGCAGCATGGGTATTGACGGACGGCGGAGCACGCAGCGGATAACCAGTGCTGCCGTTCTGCAACGGACACGCATCCAGTGGAAATCCGGCGTTATTGTTTTGCTGCTAAATCTCGTTGGCTCGTTTTTGTTTCTGTTTTTGTTTTTTCCTTTCCTTTTTCCCATCATGATTTCAATGTGCAAGCCTCAGGTCATCGCCGCAAAGAGAAAGTTGAACCAGAATCAACTTTTGGAGAAAGGTAACATGTAACGCTGTACAACCCTACCATGAGGGAAGACAAAAACATTGCTAGGAAGAGGGGAGTACATTTCTCTTTGTTTGATAACGTTAAAAGTAAAGTTGGGCTTTGCTGACGGCTTTCTGACTCATTTTAGAAAAGATGACAGAGAGAGCGAGAGAAGCAGTGGTCAAGTGAGCTAGAAAGTGGATGAGGAGAGCGAGCAGTGGTAGCGTGAAAGCCGGTAAATTATAACACTCACAGAACTTCCTAAATTTAAATCGTGTGTCACTTAAGTTATTATGGCATGAAAAAAATATGCATTTGACTGTCACATGAAAAATATTTTAAAAAAATAAAATAAAATAAGTGGAGGATATAGGCCTGTAGCTACACAACAATAGATGATGCACAGACAGAATATTTTTGCTAAAATGAATTGATTATGATCTGTTAAACATTGAAGTAATTTAAGTTGTATTGTTTGCATGTAAAGGAGTCTGTGAAGTAGGTAACCTAACACATATATTACTTTTAATATCTATTTGTCTGTGTAAAGTTTTCCTCTAGGTGACCCAGACAGACTGGACACTCAACTCAACACGAGAAGACAGAACTGGACTCCAAACAAGACTTCCCGTCTGTGCAGTGAACACTTTGAGAGTCATCACTTAAGTGCTGACTCCAGGATAAAGACACCTTTTTCATACAGTACCTCACAAAGAGTCAAGAAACTTATTAGTTTAAAATGATGAATTATTGACCATAATACATTTAAATGCATTACATACATTACTAAATTTCATACGTTACCACGTACTCGATTAGGGCACAGCTTGCTATGTACTGTTACTGATAAGGTGAAATTACTGACACACCACTTCAGTTTAGTGTTCCCCTGATGCAAAAGGCCAAATGAAGTTTTTTTCAATCAAGTAACATGACATGTTTTTGCAAACTTTAACATTTTAGTTCATTTTATGCAAAGACCCTTTAACATAGTGAGAATTACTACTTGTTTCCCCACATACAGTCTGTGAAGAACCAATGGAAAAAATTATTCTCAAAATGATACAGTCTAACATAGCATGATTCCACAGTGGCAGTAAGCTTTGAGAACAGTTCAATATCCTTATAATAGCAACAATTATTTTAGTGTGGATGAATTGCATACTGTACATTCATACTCCAGTTGTCTTGGTAGTACACTGTTAAATTTGAAATCACATTCAAATATAAAGTCGAATATCTACAGAACTTAAACACAAAACTATTTTATGAATGACAGCCACTTACTCAGCAATAAGATCATTTTGGTGGTGAGTGGGCTTTTAACCAAGACAGGCCGTAGTCAATGTTTTCTACCTGTGTTTTTAACCTGTCATCTTTCTCTCATGTAGGACACTTGAGGAAAGTTAAAACGCCTAGGCCAATGTGATATTTACTCCACAGGAAAGAGGTTGTTTCACAAGAAATTAAGATTTTGCAAATTATGACACTGGGTCCTAATCCATAGGTTTTATAATTACTGTTACAAATCTTTTCATTTATTTCATGTCTACTTTTTGTAACCTTTTAATATGGATGTTTTCATGAATGCAAGATTTGACTTTATTTTTGTTAAACCGTTGCTTGTGTAATAGTTATAATTTTTCTTATATATAATGGATCAGACAAAATTTACTTTAGAGTAAAAGCACATTTTTGAAAGCTGTCATTCAAAAGTTTCCCATGATGATTGGAAATATAGTAGTGATTTAAACTTTAACCAAAATATAATAGTTAATAGTTATTAATGGAATCTTAATGTTTTCATTTGTCTTAACATTTACCCAAGTTTGCATTTATCTTAGCAGAATGTAAAAAAAATGAAAAGCTGATGTTATGTGCTGGTTTTGTTTGGACATTTCTTTAAGACAAATGAAGAAAATTCACTGAGAAACTATCAATCAATCAATCAATCAATCAATCAGTTTTATTTATAAAGCCCAATATCACAAATCACAATTTGCCTCACAGGGCTTTACAGCATACGACATCCCCCCTGTCCTTAGGACCCTCACAGCGGATAAGGAAAAACTCCCCCAAAAAAAACCCTTTAACGGAGAAAAANCCACCCGGCGTGCAGCAGTGACCAACACAGACGCTGAAGAAGAGCATGAGCATGACCATGAACAGGCTGAGTTGGTGGCAAAAAAAAACGCAATGTCTATTACATGGCGATACTTTGGATTCAGGTACGGCAACGTTGAACAGAAAGACGTGCTGTGTAAAAGTTTAAAAGTTAAAGTCGCCACGTCCTGCGGCAACACGACCAATCTATATCAGCACTTGCGACATCACAGAAAAAATGGAGAGGAATGCAGAGAAGCCCCTGACTGCAGGAAAAGATACTGGATTACTACAAGATGGCCCACCTACAATATACTCCCATTGTATGAAATGGTATACATTTCTGGTCTCCTAAGTAGGCGTTGTTCCCCGTACCCCAATCAAAGATGATGGAGAACCACCAATCAAAGACGAGTATCCCCAACCTGGCTTCTGTCAACATGTGTGTACCCTTACTGACCATAAGCTAAATAAATAAATGGTCCATGAAAAAAATATTTTTTCCAGCGGATGTCTTAGTTACAAAATGATTAAGCCAACTGGAGTAGTTTCATGTCGTATCCGACAACGGGAGGCTTTTAACAGATGACGTCCTGATGTTAGCTTTGCTGCTGCTGTTAGCTGTCCCTGTCAGCTGAAGCCACTGATCAAGTCAAACCTTTGACGCCACCCACTGCCCACGTTTGACGCCGCCCACTCCCTATGGTGTCCGAAGAGGGACAATAAACCATAATGAATGTGGCGAAATGCAGGGATCAACACAATGAACTTAATCTTTGGTTTTACTAATAGAGTGTGCCAGGGCTGACGTCAAAACCCAAAGTTTAGCATAGCACTGGTTCCCGGAAGAGAAATTGAATGTGATTTTTGCATTGCGTTTTGGATTTTGTCAGAAAATAAGCTCTGTGGCTAACACAAGCTTATGATACTTACAGGTTTTGTTCAGCGAGATAATCTTCACATATGAACACCTTTCATACCGCATTTGAAGCTTAAATGCGATCGCCAGAAGTAAAACGCTAACTTTAGGCTTTAACGGACGCCTTTTTTACGACACGTAAAAGCTTCAAAATTCACAAGGAGGGTATTTACTGACGTGTTTTATGTCGTAGAACAAAACCTGAAATTCGCTTAAGCTTTTGTTAACCACAGACCTTATTTGAGGCATTTTACCAAAATCCCATTCAAAAAACGTATTGACTTTTAGACGAGAGAACCGGAAGTGCTAAAAGCGCTAACGGAGTTCCGGGTTTACTGGCACACTCTATTATGAAATACAAGATTGACACGTTTCACAAAATATCAGTAAATACCTATCAAAACATTAAATTACCTTAATTATTCATTAAATTATGAAAAAAGTAATATATTTTAATGTGTATTTATCATAATCAAATGTAACCTGAGATACTTTTTTAATGTTATCAAAATTAAGGGGATCACTAGATTGTTTTTTGTTTGTTTTTTATTGAACAAATAAAAACAATAACAATATGTGTAATAACAATAACAATTATAGCTGCTGCGCAGCAATGGTCAGGGCCGGGCAATTTTAGGCAAAATTAGGCAATTCTGAGCAACAAGCAGAGTGTAGGAAGATGAAAAAAAGGTGGCATTCTAGGCATAAGAGACTATGTTTTATCTCACTGAGCTAATTAGCAAGAGACAACTCTGCGGTATATATGTTTAAAACTTCTTCTAGCTCATTATAGGAATTCTACAGCTGTAATGATTAGTCAATAAATCAATAAGTCAAACACATAATTAATCCACAACTATTTCATGATGGATTGATTGTTTCAGGCATCAGTGTTGGAGTTATCTTCACAGATTTGAGGATATCCTCCTCAAATCTTGCTTTATCATGGTTTTGGACCTTTAGTCAGACAAAGTGAGATGTTTGTGGATGCCAGATTGGAATTGGGGAAAGGTAATATGAATTTTACATAACTTTATAGACAAACATTTCATATAGAAAATAACTGGAATGCTAATCAATAATGAAATGATTCATAGCAGAGATAGGCCCATTTGTAAAATTGTAAATGCACCATTACAGCTTCATTTTAAAAGGAAATCAACATTGCCTTTCAGCAGCAAAACTGCACAAATAAAATAAAATTAGGCTAAGCAGAAAAAAAACACTTGTACCATTATTGGGAAATGTTAGGCCCTATGTGTAGTTTAAATTCTCATTAAAATAAAACTCTAGTGTATCCTGTTGTTGGTCTCAAAACAGCACAAACAACCACAATGACACGTTAACACACAAAACAGACTAACATCTTTCACAAATTTATTGTAAAGAAATACTTAGCCCTCATAATGCCCAGGGGTAATTTCTGACCCCAAATGAAATCTTTTTCTGTCATAATATGTTTGTTTTTTCATCAAATGGTCTGAAAATAATGGGGGGTGTTCAAATGCACACATGCAGGCATGTGCACAGACACAGACACAGACACAGACACACACACACACACACACACACACACACACTTTGATGTAGGGGGCACACTCTTTGATGTATGGGGTCAAGCGATGGTCAAGACAACAAAAAACATAAACAAAAAACAATCAGGTCTTTTCTCACAGACTTTGGGGCATTTCACACTTTACTCTGAGAGAGACAGGCAGCAAAATGAGGAGGCAGAAGCGCTATACTGTACAGGAGGCTCATGAGCTAATTTTGAACAAAGCTGTGGAGATGAATGACCAGGAGGACAATGCTGAACGTAATGAGGAGGATCAACTGATGAGGAGGATTCAGGGTCAGAAGAGAAGGAAAATAATGATGAGGTGATATATCCAACATACAGACCACATGCTAATTCTTCCTCTGAAGAAGCCCCCACATCGCCCACTGCAGAAATGGAAGAAGTGGAAGAAAATGATGAACAAGATGATGAGGTAGGATCTGAAGCTGAAATGGAAGAAGTGTCAGAAGTGGAGGACTGCACTGATTATGATGAAGAGGAAGAATCAATTGATGAGGAAGAATCTGAGGAAGAGGACACAGCTGAGACAGCAGAAAATTTCCAGTCAAAGGATGAAACACTGATCTGGTCTTCCATCCTTCCCAGTGACGGACGACACATGTTGACAGCACGGAGAGTGACAAGCCACCATGGTCCAACTCTATATGCATTATCTCGTATTGATGACATAAAGTCCAGTTTTGATCTGTTTCTGCCCAAGCCTATTGAAGAGATAGTGCTGAACATGACAAATAAGGAGGGGCAACGTGTGTATGGCAACAAGTGGAGAAAGATGGATCAAATAGATCTGCAGGCATATGTGGGTGTGTTAATTCTCGCTGGCGTGTACCGGTCGAGTAAAGAAGCTACTGCTAGTTTATGGCATGCCGAGTCTGGTAGGTCAATTTTCCGTGCTACCATGACACTGAAAATGTTTCATCAAATCACCAGAGTCATTCGATTTGATGACAAGGACACACGAGCAGATCGCCGTGCAAGAGACAAACTTGCTCCCATTCAGGACATATGGGACAAGTGGGTGTCTCTCCTGCCGGTAATGTACAATCCAGGTACCGATGTCACTGTGGATGAGCGCCTGGTGCCCTTACGAGGACGCTGTCCATTTAAACAATTCATTCCCACTAAACCAGGAAAGTATGGCATCAAAATATGGGTCGCCTGCGATGCCAGATCCAGTTATGCATTGAATATGCAGATATACACTGGAAAACCTGTTGGCGCCCCATCAGAAAAAAAACAGGGCATGCGAGTTGTCCTTGATGTCACAGAGGGTCTCCAGGGGAAAACAATCACCTGTGATAACTTTTTCACGTCACATGCGCTTGGCCTGGAGCTGCTAAAGAGGAAGATGTACATGGTGGGAACAGTACGAAAAAATAAGCCCGAGCTTCCCCCTGCACTGGTGGCAAAAAAGAACAGGGCTCGGTTCTCGTCAAAGTTCGCATTCACAGAGACCCGTGCTCTCGTGTCGTATCACCCTAAAAAACAAAAAAATTTCCTCCTGATGAGCACTCTACATCGTGATACGGCTGTGAGCAACAGGGAGGACAAAAGGCCAAGAATCATTGAAGATTACAATCACAACAAAGGGGGTGTCGATAACCTTTGCGTTGCATATTGCATATTTATTGTTCATAATATTTACATATACATGATATTATATATGAAAAGGATAATACATTGAATTTTTGTGTAGGAAAATAAACTTACATTTCTGAATATTTTGTTTCTTGTTGTGTTCTTCAACATTCTCAACGTCTCTGTGTATAACGCCTTTGTCCTGTGGTCTGAGATTCACACAGCCTGGAATCAGGGGAAGAAAAACAGGAGAAGGCTCTTCATGGAGGAGCTTGGGCGACAACTGGTGATACCTCACATCAACCGACGCATGGTCAGCATTAAACTACATTTCTGTAGCTCTTCTGTAGTGACCTCACAATTTGAACTATTTATATTTGCACTGTGATTTGTTATAATAAAGTTTGACTTGACAGGTTCTTCCCTGCACGCCAGCCACTGCCAGATTGGTCATGGAGATCCAGCAGTTCTGCTCCAGCTGTGTAGCAGCTCCCCCTTGCTGAGCTCCCCCTCGCCAAGCTGCCCCTCGCCCAGCTGCCCCTCACCCAGCTCCCCCTCGCCAAGATGCCCCTCGCCCACCTGCCCCTCACCAAGATACCCCTCGCC
The DNA here is from genome assembly GCF_006386435.1 of Epinephelus moara. Lineage (NCBI taxonomy): Eukaryota > Metazoa > Chordata > Actinopteri > Perciformes > Serranidae > Epinephelus > Epinephelus moara. The sequence goes on along the minus strand of NC_065527.1, from coordinate 33,824,820 downwards.
CAGCTCCCCCTCGCCAAGCTGCCCCTCGCCCAGCTCCCCCTCGCCCAGGTGCCCCTCGCCGAGCTGCCCCTTGCCCAGCTCCTGGCCCATCACCCAAAAGGGGTAGGTGCACATTCTGCCCTCGCCAGAGTGATGTCAAAAAAAAAAAGTGCCAAAAATGCAATGCACACATCTGCAAGGTTCACACTATTACTACCTGCCCCGCATGCATCTGAGGGCACATTCAGGCTGTTTCTGAATGAAGACTGATTCTGAAAAGTTAGTTTTGAAAGACTGAATGTTTGTTGTTAAATGTTTTGGAAATGAATGTTGACATGTTTTATATGTCAGGTAATCAATATGAATAAAGTTGAATAAAAAGATGAAACAAATTTGTGTGACAACGTTATGTTTTGTACTTTTTAACAGTCAAACCAGTTGGGGTAATTTTTGACCCCAGACGACATTAACGTAACTATGTTGGGAGGGCATTATGAGGGTTAAAACAATTTGAGACATACAAAAGATTGGAGCTTAGAAATAGTGTATTGAAGAATGACCAAGACATTTTATTGAACTGCATTACATAGACAATTCAACAAATTTCAGTTTGTTTTCATACTAGAGTAAATGTATCGATTATCCATATCATGAGGATACAGATATCACTGTAGTGACTTTTTGAAAAACTTCTCATCAAATATAGTCTCGCAGTGACTTTTTGAAAAACTTCTCATCAAATATAGTCTCGCAGTGCAGGGCAGAGAAAAAGATGCAGTGCCCTGCAATTTGAAGTCAAGGGTTTAGGGATATTTATACAAAATAGCAGTGGCGGTTCATTCATAAGTGCAATTGGGCGACGCACCACTAAAGGGGAAGAAAAAAAAATTCTCGCAGTAATTTCAAAGTTGTGTTGTAGCTTAGCCGACATGCTAACATTAGCCACGGGTTCCTGAGTACTGACGCTGATTCAGAGGGTATTTGAAACGCTGGCGACAGACTTCTGGAGTGCTGTCTGTCACTGAGGAGGCTACTAACTGCTGGATGAGGTCAGTAATGTTACTGTAAATCCTTCCTTGTTTAAATGTCTCATTTTCTATTTCTACATGTATTAAAAACAACAGATACAATATGCTTTGCCGAAAAAGTGCTTTCGCGTAATTAGCACACATTGACTTGACTTGTTTACTAAGTTATAGAAAGTCACTGTCACCCTAAATGTCCTGCAGGTCAATAAAATTTTGCTTGTTGCCACACGTAAGATACAAGTAAGGGACAAATAGTCAAATATTCGTATTGAACAGCCAAATCTGATTCGACTGACAAAAGCTAAAGTATCGGGGGACAGCCCTATTTATTCTATAGGCTAATTATTTTAATTACAGTTATCTTATTTTGTGAATTCATCCCATTGTTCAGCCATTTTTACTGTTCAATTGTTGTAGCAGTTGAAACAAAGAGGTGCTCATCCCATAACTGAGAAAAAGCCAGTTTTAGAGCATCGAACTCCTAGGTGGAATTCATTGATTAAACTGTTTTTAGGACAGAAGCTACTTTTCAGAATGGATTGGTGAGACTTGCCAAATTACTCTTTCTAAATCCCATACTGATGTTTCTTTTTTATAAATATGTTTGTTATTCTGTTCCCTGTAGCTTCAATAACATTGTTAAACACTGATGTCTGACCCAGCACTAAACCAGCAGCTCAGTGGTCCCTTTCTTAAGAAGTCATAATCTATTTCATCATAAAACACTGAATGTGTGGTATATGTAAAAGCCTATGTGAAAAATGTAATACACACACACTAAAACAAAGCATATCACAACATAGAAGTTACATCATATAATTATGGCATGCCCTTCAAATTGTGGATGAGTGGCTGAAGTGATCAGACTCATAATATACAAAGGCAAGAAAAAACTCAAGAACAAGAAAGTAAGAATAACATTAACTGCTAGCAATTATGAACAAACTGGCCTGATCTAGCTTAAAGCTAAACATTATCCATGGTGACAAAGATGAAAACATTTTTTAAAATGTAAAAGTAGCTATTGGATAGACTCTGCATATTGACTGATAGCTAAGCCAAATAAACAGGGAAAAGAGACAAGGGATAACAGGGAAAAGTGTTGATAAAGAGTATTTGTCTCTCCGCAAAACTGCCTGGATCATAATTATTTTAACCTTAGTAGTCTCTAATCCACATAGCATGATGCCTGAACATAGGACTTTCACATTAGAATGTCCGTTCTGCCTTAGCTGAGGCTTGAACTCACAACTTCTGAGACTGAGGTCCGTCTTCTATCTCACTGAGCTAATTGGCAAGTGACAGTTCATGTGTGGCTTCACAAACTGACTAAGCCAAGCATCAGGGTGCCAGACAGTAGCCATCCATGCCATGGAAAAGCAAATTTCAAAGTGAAAGTTCCAAAGCTGTAGCACATATGGTTGATTTGTTATGAATTTTCAAAGTTTTGAAATTTAGAGGCTTGCTGTAGCGCCACCATCAGGACTATTGTCTTGTGTTTCCAGTTGAGGACATCTGGCATGGGACTGGACCTTTATGAAAAGTTTGGGTAGATTTCTCATATGGAAATGTTGCACGAGCTGAGGCTTGAACTCACAATCTTCAACACCAAGAACCATCCTCTATCTCACTGAGCTAATTGGCAAACAGAAATGTCACATGTAGCTTCACAAATTGACTAAGCCAGTCACCTGTGTGCAAGACAGCAGCTGTTAGTGTGTAAAGGCAGATTTCAAACGGCTGTCAAAAATTCAGTTATTAAGACAAAAATCCGAAAATACACAAATTGCATCTAGACAGCATGGAGATGTTGGTAATTTGTTTTTAACAATGATTTATTGGCTCCATAAGTGAAAAACTGATGTTTAAAAATGCCATTTTTGCATTGACTCCAATTGTTTGCATGAGAGCGAAATTCAAAATGCTGGTAAAAATTCAGTTTTTGATATAAAATTCTGATATTTTCCAAACATCATCTACCATGACTCCAAAATGTTGTCATTTTTTTTTTTAATGAACATTGAAAATGTATTTAGCAAGAATTTGCAAGTATATGTTTACAATACTGTTTACAGTCAAACATTTTGATGCACTGTAGGCTCAATTTTCGATAAATCAAAAATCTGTGTGGATCATTTGTCTAGGACAGTCTGAAGATGCTCTGTGGCAAGTTTGGTGTCAATTGAGCAAAAATTGTGGGAGGAGATAGGTTTAATAAGTTTTTTGGAAAAAACAGAGTGATGGACTTCATAATTTGCAATAGGTTTAAATGTACAAAAGTTTCTTCAGTATTGGGGCTACATTTTGGTGAAAGTTGCAAATCTGTAGCACATATGGTTGATTTGTTGTGAATTTTCAAAATTTTGAATTTTAGAGGCTTTCTGTAGCGCCAACATCAGGATTATTGGCCTGTTTTTGCAGCTGAGGCAATCTGGCATGGGACTGGACCTTTGTGCAAAGTTTGTTGATTTTTTGTGCATGGGAAGTTTGATTTCCTCGGAAGAAGAAGAAGAAAGAAGAAGAAGAAGAACATGCAGGATAACAATAGGGTCCTGGCAGCTTAGGCTGCCCGGCCCCTAATAATGTTAATCAAATAATATAAATATTCAAAAGGGGTAAAACATGCATTCTGAAGACAGCATGTTTATCATGAACACCAGCATGTTTATCATCAACACTAAAAGCAACAAAGAAGTGCAGTAACAGAAAATACTGAGAGCAGAAATACACATCATTAACACAAATTAACACAAATGAGCATAGCCCTGTCTTTCATGAGAGACAGCGGATCATTAGATATCAGACTCAGTGAGGAACATGGCATTAACTTTCAGGTGTTGTATATCTACATAATTTGAATAGAATGTCTCCATGTCCTCCTGGTACTGAAAGATGAATTAAGTGACATTCTTGGATTCATCTGATTCTCCTTCTAGGGCGTCTCTGAGTGTCTGCAGCTGATTAGCATGGTCCATCTAGACTAATACCAGGCTCCATCACCTCCCCACATTATAAATCTTGATGACTGTTTACCCAGCTACACGCTGTCTGAATGTCACCAAGGATTTTCTGCTGCATCTGGTTACAAGACCAAAGTTGAAATCAGAAAAAAAATGCAACATGCAGTCACAACTACAGTTAAATCACAGCATAACGCCATATTTGTAATTGTTTAAGAGGAAAATCCTAAACTGGACTAAGTCATAACTAATATTAAAAAATAAAAAAAATAAAAAATAGGGATCCGTTTTGTCTTTTTAAGTCCTAACCGGTTTTAGTCAGGCTCACGACAGACATAATTCTGACAAACTAATAAATATTGCTGCGAGTAATGAAATCCATTAACAAGGCATTGGTCACTTAGCATTTTTGCTGGGCTTGTTGAGCCCTTTCCTAAAATTAAAATTATAGAGTGCTTAAACATGTTACAATGAATAGGTGCAGTTCAGTACTCAGAATAAGTCATTTTTTCATTATCATTTGCACTTCTTTACTGACCGAAAGGCTCTTAGATGCATCTCCATCCAGGCCTCCAGGGACACTCACTGCTGCTGCTGCTTTATGGAGATGTGGGGAGGTAATCTCTATGATTACAAAGCCATAAAATATTGACTATGCATTTGCTCGGTTTCGACCCACTTGACATGCTGCTGTGTTGTGCTATGGCGTGCTGGAATTGGTCATTTACGTGACAACGCCTGAACGCAACACAGGCTCGCTCCGCTGTGTGTACAGTGCCGTGCTGCGCTGCTGTGTGAGCAGCGTGTTTGACTGTGCGCAGTCTGTTGATGGTTATTTACACACTGTCTGTCCATTAACAATAACTGTATCAGGTCAGTGACCCCAAATAATGTAGGGGAAACACTGAATCAAGCAAGAAGACTCATGATACCATTTATGTATTATATTGTAATCGCAATCGCGATATTGTCCACTCAAATTGCAAACACACATTTTTATCAAATCGTGCAGCACTAAGAAGGTTCTGTGGGTATTGCTCGGTTTGGAGGCTTATATAGTGAGGCGGCTGATTATGTTTCTGTTGGCCTCACTATAAAAACATCACAATACCTTTGCCTGAGGAAGACCCTCTCAGAGTTGGCAACATGCGAAAAAGTGATACCTCCTTGGGGGCTTCAAAACTATTTTGTGTCCAGGTAATTCTTTGTTTTTCATTTTGAGCCCTTTTATCCATTCACATTCTTCTGTTTTAGTCTAGACTTCTAACAGAGCAGCAAACAAAAGGTACTCTCCAAAATCTTCTCAGGCTCTGCTGCTGGGTGCTTCTTCAAGTACAAAGTTAAAATAATCAGGCCCACACAGAAATGGACTGCTTAATTATTTGTCAATGTCAATGACAATGTTAAAAATTAATGTTATAGTGTATGATTTGCTTGTCCTTTCATTTGACAGTCAGATTTGTATTGTGAAATACAACATTAAGTCAGTAATAAAGACAAAAGGAGTGCAAATATAAATAGAATTCATTGAAATTTTAAACAAGTTATAGATGAACTGAATGTTTTAAATAAAAGGACATAACAGGAAAAATGTGCATACTATAACATGTAAAAAAATAAAAAATAAAAAAAACTCAACAATTAGTCAAAACAGACTGGGCCTGTGAAAGTGGTAACAGCCATGCCCAGCATGGGCCCAGATAGCTGCAGAGTACATGGGGTGATAGGGGGTAAAGGGGATAAAGGGTGGGATTGTAGGGATGAGGAAGAGCAGAGGTGGTAACAGTGTTATGGCTACAGATGTTTTTTTGTTATTTTTTTTAACAAACAAAGAATATAAAAAACTCAACATTAGCCATGACAGCCTGGGCTATGTTTAGGCCTAACAAAATGTGTCCTAAAGGCCAAATTCAAAAGCAGTGATACTGCCAACTGTAAGCAGTTCACTGCATTTGGAGGTGGTCTTTAAGACAATTAACTAATTTACTTAAAAAATATATCGTTTCCCCTAGGTGTGAAATGACCTCCATCTTTCAAAAATAGCCCAGGACCATCATGTCTGATGTGTGGGTGCTCAATTATGACACCATTTAAACTATGAACAAATGTAGCCATAACACTGTTAACAAATTTCCTGGCCTTATCAATCTTTGCTGGATTAGCACCAGCCTTCCACCTGCAACTCAACTCAACTCAACTCAACTCAACTCAACTCAACTCAACTCAACTCAACTCAACTCAGCTTCATTTATAAAGCATATTTAAGAAACCGCAAAGGTTAGCCAAAGTGCTGTACATTAAAAATAAAACATAAGCTTCAACAGACATTACACAGGAGTTGAAATAAAGAATTAAAAGACATAAAAACTCAGGGGTAAAAACAACTCACAGCAAGTGCACTACAAGGAAGCAAGAACAAGGCAAATAAATCAGTGTGTTAAAAGCTAAGGAATAAAAGTGTGTTTTTGACTGATATTTAAAAACAGGACGCAAGGAGGCCTGTCTAATGTGCAAGGGCAACTCATTCCAGAGCTTAGGAGCAGTAATGGCAAAGACCCGATCCCCTCTGAGCTTCAGCCATATTTTGGGGAGTGTCAGCAGCAACTGATTAGTCGATCTTAAAAGGATAGTGCACCCAAAAATGAAAATTCAGCCATTATCTACTCACCCATATGCCGAGGGAGGCTCAGGTGAAGTTTTGGAGTCCTCACATCCCTTGCGGAGATGGGGCTAGCAACAAAACTCCACCTAATGGAGGCTGGGCGCCACAGATTAAAAAGTCCAAAAAACACATAATTGAAACAACAGAATATCTCCATACTGCTCGTGTGTAGTGATCCAAGTGTCCTGAAGCCCCCAACATAAAAGGTTGTTTGTTGCTAGCCCCATCTCCGCAAGGGATGTGAGGACTCTAAAACTTCACCTGAGCCTCCCTCAGCATATGGGTGAGTAGATAATGGCTGAATTTTCATTTTTGGGTGCACTATCCCTATAAGGGAGGTAAGGTGGAGCAAGGCTGTTTAAACATTTAAAAACAAATAGGAGCAACTTAAAATCAATTCTGTACCGCACAGGGAGCCAGTGAAGGGAAGCCAGGATGGGTGTGATGTGCTCACGCCTGCGAGTATGTGTTAAGAGGCGGGCAGCAGAATTCTGGACAAGCTGCAGACGGGCAAGGGAAGCTTGGCTAATCCCGACATAAAGTGAGTTACAATAGTCAAGACGAGTTGTAATAAAAGCATGAATCAGTTTTTCTAAGTCTGGTCTTGATAAAATAGGTTTCACTTTGGCTATTTGTCGGAGCTGATAAAAACTTTTTTGTGATACACTGCAGATCTGCTTGTCAAATTTAAAATCGGAATCAAACTTAACCCCCAGATTAGTGACAAAATCCTTCAGATATGGTGCCAAGGAGCCGAGGTCAACACTGGGGGTAGAAAAGCTACTTGGCCACACAACATGGCTTCAGTCTTATTCTTATTAAAGTTTTAAAAGTTTAATGAGAGCCAGGCTTTTATATCAGTAAGACAGTTGATGAGTGGTTGGACCAAGCTAGGGTCATTTTGGGTCAATGGAAAATAGATCTGGCAGTCATCAGCATAAAAGTGAAAAGATATGTTATGTTTTCTAAAAACAGAACCAAGGGGGGAGTAAATAAAGGGCAAATAAAAGAGGGCCTGTAATCGAACCCTGAGGGACACCATATGGGAGAGGAGCTGTTGAAGACACAAAATCGTCCAATTTAACACAGAAACTTCTCCCAGTTAGGTAGGAGCGGAGCCAGTTAAGGGCAGCACCCCTAATGCCCACACAGCGCTCAAGGTGAGAAATTAAAATGCTGTGGTCGACAGTATCGAATGCAGCAGACAGATCTAAAAGCACCAAGACAACAAGTTTCCCAGAGTCAGTCGACAAAAGAATGTCATTTGAGACCTTCAAAAGGGCGGATTCAGTGCTATGCTGGGCTTTGAACCCAGACTGGAACAGCTCAGTAATACCATTATTTTCTAAGTATGGTATTAACTGGGTGTGAACAATCTTCTCCACGATTTTAGAAATAAATGGAAGGTTTGAGATAGGCCTGAAATTTGAACAGAGGGAAGGATCAAGGCCTGTTTTTTTTAGTAGGGGTCGCACTACTGCATGTTTAAAATCCCCAGGTACTGTACCAGAGGAAAGACTGCTATTGACAATATCAAGGACACATGGTCCAATAGTAGTAAAAACCTCTTTAAACAACCGAGGGGGAATAGCATCTGCAGGGAGCCTGAGGGCTTCATATTACCAATTATGTCCTTTAAAGCCAAGAGAGACACAAGCTCAAACTGATCAAATACAGATGAGCAGGGCAGAGGGATCGAAGGGTCATAAGAAGGCAGAGAAATACAAGCTCTGGTCGACACCACTTTATCAGTGAAAAATCAAAGAAAATTTCGGGGGAGGCATCAAAACCAGTAGACTGGGGGACTTTAAGGACAGAATTAATGGTACTGAACAGAACACGAGGATTGTTAATATTAGAGGTAATGATGTCTGATTGGATAAACTTTTGTTGTTCTGCTGATTTCAATTTTTACCTACTTTATGATTTTTCAGTTAATGATTACACTAATATTCTTTTGTGTATAACTGCTTTGAATATAATTGTGATTCTCGGTACCAGCTCCTCAGTATCTGAAAACATAGACGGTGACAGACTACCCTCATAAAAACCAATAAAAGTAGAGAAGAAAAGAGCTGGAGAGGAGGAGTTAAACATGCGACAGCATCGAGGGAGAGCAAGCAATTTAAACGGACACTGAATAGGGATGTCAAATAAAATAGGTGTGTGATCAGAGAACACGGCGTCACAAATATCCAGGTTAGAAACAGGTAGACCATGCGAGAGAACCAAATTAAGTGTATGCCCGAGTTTATGAGTGGGACCAGACACAAACTGCAATGCCAGTGCAAACTATTACTCAGCATTAATAGAAGACAGTAAGAACAACCCCA
>NC_065527.1:33810510-33815358 GCF_006386435.1 Epinephelus moara | reverse complement strand
GCTCGGTCGGGTTCGGACAGAAATATGCGGCCCATGCCACACTCTAATGGAAATGCACGTGACAATCTAGGAACCATTTGCAGGAACCGTTACGCCAAATGTGATGGAACCGGTTCCGGACCCGGAACTTTGGACCCGGTTCCAAAAAAGAACCGGATCCGGATCCCAACCCTATTACTAACACTGCTTTAGATGATAGAGACCTGATATTTAACAGTCCGCATTTAATTCTCCTGTTTTGTCTTTCTATCACAGAAGAGGTTTTAATTTTTATGAGGTTGTTATGCACAACTCCTCTTTGTTGAATTTTAGATTTAGATAATTTAGGTGGTCCGGGGACAGACACCGTTTGTATAAAACTATTAAAACTATGGGTGGGTAATTGCACTAGAAGCTCAGAGAAGCGTATAGGACTGCGACTCTGAGTCTCTGCGAGTCCTGATCTCAACTCTGGGTTGTCAGGGATTTGAATTACTAATAAAATTTGCCAGGTTCCTTGAAACGAGAGCAGCTCCATCCAAAGTGGGATGAATGCCGTCTCTCCTAATAAGACCAGGTTTTCCCCAGAAAGTTTGCCAATTATTAACGAAACCCACATTGTTTGCTGGACACCACCTGGACAGCCAGCGATTAAATGATGACATGCGGCTAAACATGTCATCAGTGGTCAGATTTGGGAGGGGTCCAGAGAAAACTACGGAGTCCGACATCGTTTTTGCGTATTCACACAACGAGGCAATATTAATTTTAGTGACCTCCGATTGGCGTAACCAGGTGTCATTGCCACAGACGTGAATAACAATCTTACTGAATCTACGTTTAGCTTTAGCCAGCAGTTTTAAATTTGATTCAATGTCGCCCGCTCTGGCCCCAGGGATACATTTGACTATGGCCGCTGGTGTTGCTAACTTCACGTTCCTCAGAATAGATCTGCCAATAACCAGAGTTTTATCCTCAGCGGGTGTGTCGCTGAGTGGGGAAAAGCGGTTGGAAACGTGAACAGGCTGGTGGTGAGCCGTGGGCTTCGGCTTGGAGCTGTGCCTCTGGCAAACAGTTACCCAACCTCCCGGCTGAACGGGTGTTACCGGAGGACCGCTAGCGGAGGCTATGCTATGTGGCTCCGTACCAGCTACAGGGGGCTGGCTAACTACCGCAGCTACTGAATGGTTTTCCATGGTGTGGAGCTGCGCTTCTAATTCACTAAGCCTCACCTCCAACGCAGCAAATAAGCTACACTTGTTACAATTACCACTGTCGCTAAAGGAGGCAGAGGCATACCTAAACATTTGGCACACCAAGCAAGAAAGAGCAGAGGGAGAAGCCATCACTAACTGTAAAGCTAATGGAGCTACCAAGGCTAGTAACGTGCAAACAACAGCTAAGAGATTAGCAGGGAAGTCGTAAAAAGGAGGAGAGCTATAAGTGCTTAAACAGAACTAGTGTGGGTTAAGACTTGAAGTAGATGTTAAAGCAACTGAAGTGAGAAAGCAGAAAGCAGAAAGCAGAAAGCAGGCTAGTAGAATTCACTAGAGCAGTACAGAGACGCTGTCACAGAAACACCGGAAATGACACAACTCGCTTACCGCAATACTTTCAGCCACTGTAATCACCAAGCAGCAAACTCCGGGGCTGTCGAGTGAGGCTGGCTGCAAAACTGAGCAAATCCCCATCCCCATGTTAAAATGCCCAACTTAATGTTTACAGACTGGTTCAAATAACGATTTGGGCCTCTATGTCTTATTTCATCATTCATGACAACTTTACAGGGGGTGAATTTTTTTTTATTTTTATAACGATCCCGTTTAAATGTTATTAAGGCTTAAAGTTCTACATAATTAAGGGCATGGCCACTTTGACTGACAGACTGTCTGCTCAGCCTCACATCAGGCCACTTAAATTGACCTCCTTACTTAGAGGTGCTGAAGCCGGCTGGCCGGAGCAGCCGGAGATTTTTTTGTTCAAATGTCGGACAAATAATAAGGCTTGCCGCGCAGATCATTGTACCAACTGACCATCCAAAATACCAGTTCTCTAGTATATCGATAAGTGACTTTCCTTTATCATTTTATGTCAGCGCTAATTAGCATGTATTGTTGATTGTCTCGCTTGTTAGCTTAGCTCCTTATCTCACTATCTAGCTGCCAACCAGGAAGAGCCAAAGTCCAAACATAATACAGAAGTGTTAGAATTTAGGGTGATAATACTTTTCAACAAAAGGTGTCTGTGTGAGGTTAGAAAACAAAGCTCCACCACATTAAAGTTAGTCAGCTAAAGTTATGATATGTAGGCGATACACTTGCCATATGGGCAATGTAACGTTAACATAATGTCAATGCTAGACTTGGATAGTAACAGTTTGGTTAAAATGTTGCAGACTGTGTGCAATTACAATAAGGTGTTTGTTTGTAATTTGAAAATATTAATGTCACGTTTCAGCATGGTTTAAGAAATAACTTCAGTCTAACTAGATATTGCGTTCTTTGGTTTAGCTGGAGCTAGATATAGAGGGTATACGGAAAGTTAACGCAAAATTTGACGGTCCACAAACCCAAACTTCATTATTCTTATTAATATTATTGCTAAAACAGACGGCTATGATCTGCTGTAGACTGAAATGTCAACAGCTTGTCCGCTGCATTCAGTGTTTTTACATCATCTTTAACACTTACTGAATTTAGTCGTGTGTTACATACCGTAAGTGAATGTGGTATGACAAAACAATGCATTTGACTGTCACATATGAAAATAAGTGTAAATTCAACAGATATGAATATGAGAACTGTGATGTCCACCACCTCTTTTAAACTAAAATAAAGCGGTGACCTGTTGGACATTAAGAAATTTAAATTGAAATGTTTTCATGGGAAAAAAAAGTCTGTGAGGGAGATAACCTAACACATATATTCATTTACATATGTTTGTCTGTTTGTCTACGTTTTCCTCTAGGTGATCCAGTGGACGATCAGCGTGAGAAGACAGAACTGGACTCCTAACAAGACTTCACATCTGTGCTGTAAACACTTTGAGACTCATCACTTCAGCACTGACCTCAGGGTACAGAGACCTTTTTATATACCACATAAAGAATCTAGCAACTTACTGGTTTAAATTGATGAAGTATTGATAATAATTATTAGGTACAATACAGCATTTAGAAGATTATTTTTTCATTTAGGAGTTTTGTTCACCTAATACTGTAAGTCCATACAAGGTAGTTATTCTTTAACTGAAGCAGACATTCATGCACCTATTCTGTCAAGCTGGTATATGTATATGATTCATTGTGACCCACCATGTCTTAACAAAAGTGTTTGTCTTTTACCGTAATTCAAAAGGTATCCACATTGTGAAACCTGAATGACCGCTGCCAAAAGAAGGAAGATCTCATGTATGGAGCGGTGTATTTGGTGCCATTCATTTGGACTGTGGAGAAGGGAGACTGCATGGACAACATCCTGAGCTCTCAAATGGGTTGTGATTATGATGCCAGAAAACCACTTCAAGTTCAGCTTCCTCTGACAAAACGACAGACCAAGCTTCACCCGTTTTTTTGTTATTCTCTATCCTTAGTATTCAGATTCAGTTTCTTACCTGACTTAATTTCTGCTGTTGTCAGACAGCTGATGGAAGTAGTAACATTTTAAAAAACAGCATTCTTAAAACATTAAATGGGAATCAAGTGATGGATCAACTATAGCACAGTCACCACCTGCACAGCTGAAGGTATTTCCTAATTTGACATCCAAAGGGTCTTCATTCGGAAACAGCTGGAAATGGCAAAATGTGACACCTGTAATAGATGTGTACTGAGTATGCATCTTGCATACAAACTCTGTTGTGTGTAATGAAGATTTGACAATAAGATTTTAATTTCAAAGTTGGGTTTAGTAATTCATATCGTATGTCCTTGTATGTTTGTTTGTTTTTTTGTTTGATCAAGACCTGTAAGATGTCAGCATGGTACATCTTATGTACATTCGTTTTATTCCAAATTACAGAAATAACAACTGAAAAAAGTGTTTGTCTTTGTAATCTGGGATGATATTTTTCCATTTCATCAAATTTTACACAAAGCCAACGTGATTTAACAGTACTGAGTGCATTTTTCAGTAACTACAGAACACTTTTGTCTGGTTTATTTCAGATTTACTGTATGCCTCATCATTATCTAACAGGACAGTTTGATAAATTAGTGTTTTTCAGTGTCATAATAAATGTCAGAAAAAATACACCAGAAAGCACAAACTGTAATGTTGTTTTATCCTTCATTGTCAAATGTTCAAGAGTGGCAACATTTGTTCTATCATTTATGTTATTGATTAAAGTTAATATAGAAATAGCCCTGTAATTAATAACACATTCTGGCAAAGCCATCAATGTGTTTATTACAATACTACACATGTTGGCTATTGTTTAAATTTAGACCAAATATGCACCATAAAAACCATCAACAAACTCAGAACATGATTTCCATTAAAACCTTTTTTGAAAAAGAAATGCTTTAATTTAAAAAAAATGTCATTATCCATCAACAACACCAGGGAGCAATCTATAAAACAATGTGATTAAAGGGATTCATTAAATAATGTGACAGCACAGTGACAGTATAGCTGTGGATTAAGGAAAAGGTAAACTTAATTGTTGCAAGACACTAGGGGCCTGTATCTCGAAGCGAGATCAACCTTTCCTGGGTTACCCAGACCTATCCTGGGTTGACTAACCCTAACAATGGCAATCAGGATAATCGGTATCACAACGCTGGATATCAACTCGGTAACTCAACCCAGGGTTGCTTTATCAAGAGCCGTGAACGCGCACACAGCGGACCAATCACAATCATGAGAGAAG
>NC_065527.1:33796246-33809661 GCF_006386435.1 Epinephelus moara | reverse complement strand
GCAGGATAGCCGTTCAGAGTAAGTTACCATGGTGATCTACCCCGATAAGAACTGAACCGGCTTTGTGAGACCGAAAACCCAGGGTTAAACCTGAAGTTACCTCGCTAAGACATTAATCCTGCTTCATGATACAGGCCCTAGGGCTGCTCGATTAATCAAATTTTAATCTAGATGATCAATAATCATAATCAAACGTACCCGGAAGCCGCGCATGTGCAATACTGCCCCCTCCGCTCCTCTCCTCTATTCACAGAGCGAGAGAGGTTGGTCTGTGTGTGTGTGTGTGTGTGTGTGTGTGTGTGTGTGTGTGTGTGTGTGCGCGCACATGTCTGTGTGTGTCTGTGTTTGTGTGTCTGTGCCCATCAGGGCCGAACTCCGCAGAGAGCAGAGGAGAATTGTAAACGTGCGACCATGCAGAGACAGAAATGACACGCCATCGTGTAAACAATATAAGTCATGTGCGCCGCATAATCGTTTGCATAATCGTGATATCAATTTTGACCAAAATAATTGTGATTATGATTTTTTCCATAATCGAGCAACCCTACAAGACACGTTTGCAAATAAGATCTTCTTCTTTCTGCTGTTCCCCTTAGGGGTCGCCACAGCATATAATCTGCCTCCATCTGAACCTATCCTCTGCATCCTCTTCTCTCACACCAACTGACTTCATGTCCTCTTTCACTACATCCATAAATCTCTTCTTTGGTCTTCCCCTAGGCCTCTTGCCTGGCAGTTCCAACCTCAGCATCCTTCTACTGATATATTCACTATCCCTCCTCTGAACACGTCCAAACCATCTCAGTCAGGCCTCTCGGACTTTATCTCCAAAACATCTAACATGAGCTGTCCCTCTAATGTACTCATTCCTGATCCTATCCTATATATCCTATACCTCCACAGGTATATCATCAGGACCAACTACCTTTCCACTCTTCAATGCCCTCCTCACTTCATCCTTACTAATCTTTGCTACTTCCTGCTCCACAGTGGTCACCTCTTCTTTCTTTTTTTTTAAAGATATTTTTTGGGGCTTTTTAGCCTTTAATGGATAGGACAGATAAGCATGAAAGGGGAGAGAGGGGAGGAGTGACATGCAGCAAAGGGCCACAGGCTGGAGTCGAACCCGGGCTGCTGCAGCAACATCCTTGTACATGGGGCGCCTGCTCTACCAGTAAGCCACCGGCGCCCCAGTGGTCACCTCTTCTACTCTTTGTTCTCTCTCATTTTCCTCATTCATCAACTCTTTCCATCTTCCCATCACACGTGTGGCACCTGTCAATACATTCCTATCTCTATCCTTAATCACCCTAACCTGCTGCACGTCCTTCCCATCTCTATCTCTCTGCCTCGCCAACCTGTATCAGTCTCTCCCTCCTTACTGTCCAACCTATCATACAAGTCGTTGTACGCCCTTTGTTTGGCCTTTGCCACCTCTATCTTCACCTTACGCTGAATCTACCTGTACTCCTGCACTTCCTCATTCCACCACCAGGTCTCCTTATCTCCTTTCCTTCCAGATGACACACCAAGTATTCTTCTACCTGTCTCTCTGGTAACATTAGCTGTAGTTGCCCAGTCATTTGGGAGCACCTCCTGGCCACCCAGAGCCTGTTTCAGCTCCTCCCAGAAAACCACACAACCCTCTTCCTTTTTCAGCTTCCACCACTTCGTCCTCTGCTCTGCCTTTGTCCTCTTCATCTTCCTCACCACCAGAGTCATCCTACAGACAGACATCCTATGCTGTCTGGATACACTCACCTACCACGACTTTGCAGTCACTGATCTCCTTGAGATTACATCATCTACACAAGATGTAGTCCACCTGTGTGCTCCTACCTCCGCTCTTATAAGTCACCCTATGTTCCTGCCTCTTCTGGAAGAAAGTATTCACTACAGCCATTTTCATCCTTTTTGCAAAGTCTACCACCATCTGTCCCTCTGCGTTCCTTTCCTGGATACCAAACCTGCCCATCACTTCCTCATCACCTCTGTTCCCTACCCCAACATGTCCACTGAAGTCTGCATCAATCACCACCCTCTCACCTCTGAGGATATTCTGCATCACTTCATCTAACTCACTCCAGAATTTATCCTTCTCTTCTAACTCATATCCTACCTGTGGGGCATAACCACTAACAACAAAAAAAATTGGTCCACGCTTTTGTTACCTCTAGGCTGGATTACTGTAACTTCCTATTATCAGGTAGCTCTAATAAGTCTTTTAAAACTCTCCAGCTAAATCAGAATGCAGCGGCACGTGTACTAACAGGAACTAAGAAACAAGATCATATTTCTCCTGTTTTAGCTTCTCTGCACTGGCACTATGCACTGATGGAATAATTGCTGTGGAAATGTACATCATGCGAGATATTGATGCTGCATTCAAGGCAAGTTTTTGAGCCCGTAAGTCACCACTTCATAGCGTTCCAGGCAAGTCACGCCAAACTGTCAAAGCAACATGTCGGACCATGCAGGGTTTATGTTTATGATCACTTCTATCCCCATAGGTGCCAGTTCCTTCCTCATTTGAGCGAAACGGAGGAGGAGAAACGGCACATAAGGTCACAGATGCTATTATACTTTTTATTTTATGTTACCTGTGTGTTTGTAAACATATTTTGTATTGATTTATTCATGCACTGGAAACTAGCTGTCAGAGCGGCTGCCAATAATGCGTTAACATTAGGGTTATTTTTTGTCTATTTCTCACTGTGTATCACCTGCATCAACACTGCATCCATGGGGCTGCCATTGTTGTTTAGAGGAGTAAGGTAATTGGTTTAGAGGGCCGTGTGACGTCAGAAAGCGTAACTGAGAGTACATCGATCTGGTACGAGTTCACGAGTGGTAAGTTACGGTTTTGACTGCTGTTCCAGTGCAATTTCACGGGTAGAAGGTTGTAAAAACACGAGTTATGGGTTGCCTGGAACGCGCCATAAGAGTACAGGTAATTGCGGCTCTCTGAAGAGGTTGTCACCCAGCCTACACACTATTAGCTTGCCTTTGTTCTTGCAGAGCACACACAATGCCCTGTCATTTTTTACTGACGGCACCTTTTTGAGGGCAGAGTTCCACGTTCACTTAAAATTGTGCTAAGCTTAAACATCTTTTTAAACATTAGTGTTTGGCGTCAAAAAAAGGAAAATCCAAGGCACTCTTCTTTAAATGTATAGAAAGCCTTTATTCAAAAAATGGCTGTTTCATTTAGAAAAAGTTAAAACATGATTAAAGTGGGTTACAGCCCACGCGTTTCGGCACAAAAGCCTTCCTCAGGGTGTAACCCTCAGCACACTAATGCTCCTTACATAGGATGATTGGAAACACCTGAGTACGTAGGAGGAGCTCCTTACATAGGATGACTGGAATCACCTGGGTAGGTAGGAGGACAATGGAAACATTCAATTTTCAATTTCAATTTTATTTATAAAACCCAATATCACAAATCGAGAAATAACAGATCATGACCAATAGATGGCTCCACCAATTGTTAAACAATTAAATACAGAAAAAAAGAAAAAGAAAAAACACTATCTGTAATGATAGAAAAAATATATAAATACAAAATAAAAATACAGATACAGTGTTTTCTTTTTTTCTGTATTTAACTGTTTAACAATTGGTGGACCCATCTATTGGTCATGATCTGTTATTTCTCATGTTTCCACTGTCCTCCTACCTACCCAGGTGATTCCAATCATCCTATGTAAGGAGCATAAGTGTGATGAGGGTTACACCCTGAGGAAGGCTTTTGTGCCGAAACGCGTGGGCTGTAACCCACTTTCATCATGTTTTAACTTTTTCTAAATGAAGCAGCCATTTTTTGAATAAAGGCTTTCTATACATTTAAAGAAGAGTGTCTTGGATTTTCCTTTTTTTGACATCTATATTCCCACCAAAGAGCACCTTCGTCACATGATTAGATGAACCTTCTGAGCACTCTGGACTTTCTTTTTGAATTAGTGTTTGGCGCTTTGCCTTTACTTGACAGTTAGTGTAGACAGGAAACATTACGGAGATGTGATATGCACCACACCCAAGTAGAGACATGGTTAATCTTGAGTGCCAATACATTATGCCCACACTATTCCCAGACTGCCAGGCGCAGTGACACTCCTAGGGCATCCTCTGTGATCAGGTCACAACCTGTAGCTCAGACCTATGGTAACTGTGACTATTGTTAACCACTGTTAATAAGAAAGAAATCTGCAATCACAAAAGGGGTGGGGGAATAAAACGATACAGCATTAAATTGCGATATTTTGCGTGGCGACATTGTATCGATACATGGACGCCAAGTATAGATCTTTTACATTATTTATTTTTGCAAATAAACATTTCAATACAACATTTGGTAGTAGAAAAATAAAGTCAATTGCTTTTTCGGTCCACTAGACGGTGCTGATGGGTTTTGTTTTGTTTTTTCAGCGGAGGTGTCAGTCAGCAGCATTTGGCAGGAAGTTCATCAAAACAAAGACAAAGGCACTGGAGAAAGTAATCAGAAATGCACCATCAGCATTCAAAATCAGATGTCGGGAGTTATTTTGGATTTTTAACACAGAGGGAAAGGAGGACTTAGATATGACACATGCTGTGTCATATGAGAATAAAATACTCTGGGAATACTACAAACATGAGGGCTCACCTTACACGCCACTATCCACAGATAGCGTTAGCTGTTGACGACCAAGCTAACTCTAAACCCGCTCCGCCAAATAAAAAAAAAAATCAACTAAGACTGGTCATACTTAGCTTGAAAAAATTACCATCCAGCTCTGAGAGAGCTAAGAAAATAACAGTCCACAAGCAGTACTTGAAAGTCACACCAGCTGGATACCTGCATGTTTAGTGTCTCACTCACATGCTTAATCTGGCCTTGCAGAAAGTGTTAAATCTGCTAACAGCTCAGTTTGTCAGGTGTATGCAGCATTTCTGACAGGTTTTTATGACAGTGTTGGTCAGTCTGCCTGCTTTGCATCACATTTTGCTGCTATAAATATGAAGTCAGATGAACAGACTGAAAACTTCTCAATACGTAAATCTGATGTTGACAAACTTTTCCTTTGAGAAAATAATTTGCAGGATATACGGTAATAAACCACTAAATATTTCGCAATATATTTTATTGCAATACGCAGAATATCGCAATAATATCATACCGTGGGTACTCTGGCAATTCCCACCCCTACATCACAACCCAACCATTTGATGTTTTGTAGGCAATGAGGGGGCAGTGTGAGCATAGAGACTGCTGTTTAACCTCTGGATGCAGGATCCCACCCTACATCATATCCATCCTGCTGCAGTGGCATGAAGCAAGGAACTAAAGTTGATTTCATAAAGCCTTTTTGATAAGAAAGGATCCTAATAAAGTGAAGTGACCTGGGAGCATGATGTTTTTTGTACCAAGGAGAGGTCATTAGCCATGTTTCCATCAGCCTGTTTAGATGCACATCTAGAAGTATTGCATCGAAAATTTATGACGGAAACGCCAAAAATCAAATTAAAATCCCCTGATTCGCACAAACTAAAATACGCTCGCTTTAGCCGGGCTTTGGTTAATTCGAAAAAATGTTGATTCGCAAAACGGGGGATGGAAACAGTTATGTTCGAATTAAGTCGGGTCGGGAAGGCAGTAATGCATTTACAAGCTGGTTGCCAACCGCCAGAAAACGTAAGACTTTCAGTCTTCCAGTTCTGCGGGAAACTCGCGCGAATTTGTAGTTTTCACTAAAGTCCGTACATTTAATGGAAACACACAGGATTCGTATTTCTTTTAATGTGCATTTCCCAATGATTCGAATCACTTTTGGATGGAAACATAGCAACTGTTTGCAATTGTTATTTGAAATATTCAGATCCAGTCAGAATCCCCACTGCTTCTGGATGAACATTTGTAGTTGATTTTGACCTCTGACCCCTGTAGAGGTCTTTTTCCCTTACATTAGACACTTAACTCACAATCATTTCAGTCTATGACAGACAATTCAACTCAAATAAGTAGTGAAATGGGGCATCCCTGTTACAAAGAGGTCTAACAGCAGCAACAGCTTAAGTATCACACAGCTCGTTGGGGTTTAAATCCCTGTAGCAGAAGAATGTGCTGTAGCGATACACACACAAACACCCTATTGTTGGCCTTTCATAACTTCAACAACACTTAGCATGGCTGTGCTACACCAACACAAAGTAGTATTACTGACACACTAAGTGTTTAAGAACCTCAACAAACTGTTTGCATGGTTCAGCACAGTTACTACAAACAATGTGGACTGGAACTTTTTCTAAATTAAGCTGAATTCAGATAATTTGAGATTTTTCCCCTAAATTTCAAAGAAACCAATAATCTTGAGTCATTTTAGTGCAGCATGAGATAAGATAAGTAGCCTATATGTATGTGGTATAATACTTAAAATGTTTAAAAAATGGCTCTGTATTTTTTTTTAAAAAAACAAACGTGAAACTCCATTAGAAGCTGCACCTTGTCAAATTAAATCAAAACCTATATCACTGGACCATGTGGGAATTTAATTTGAAAGGACAGACACAGGAAGTAGCCATGTTCAGCAGTCAGACAGGAGCCAGGTTCATTTACAGGGCTAGAACCAGTTATTAGACAGGCTAGTTAATAACACGTCAGACAGGAAATCCAAAGTGTGGGACCATTTTGAGAAGGTGAAGGACAAACCCAAGGTGATATGTCAACTCTGCAGGCAAACATTTGCCTATCATTCATCGACTACAAACATGACATATCATCTGAAACATTTTAGTAGCTACGTGCCCATTAGCCACTTAACACAATCATTAATGCTTTGCTGACAGCATAATTAACAGGCCGCTCGCTTATTATGTGATGTGCTGATAACTTTCCTGATGACTGGTGAGACAGCGGGAAGT
The DNA here is from genome assembly GCF_006386435.1 of Epinephelus moara. Taxonomy (NCBI): domain Eukaryota; kingdom Metazoa; phylum Chordata; class Actinopteri; order Perciformes; family Serranidae; genus Epinephelus; species Epinephelus moara. The sequence goes on along the minus strand of NC_065527.1, from coordinate 33,802,761 downwards.
CTGCACCTCATTTATTGTCCACAAAACGAGGTTGCACAGCAACATCTTCAGAACAAAACAGAACAGGCTGCAGTCAGAGGATATTTAAACTCAGCCCTGTGCAAGACTGACTGTCCTCTGTCCTAGGGCAACTCTGGCTCATCCAGACCGCATGTCAAAGTATCCTTGGGCATATCTGTATCATATATCTTATATTTATATTTTACAAATTGTTGTTTTTTTTTTTGTTTTTTTTTTTTTACGTTTTGATACCCTGTGTGTTCTTTACCCTGTGTGCTGCTATCCAATGCTGCTGGAATCTTAATTTCCCTGAAGGAGTCTTCCCAAGGGATTAATAAAGTTCTATCTAATCTAATCTAAGATACTGAATCCCAAATTGCTCCTGATGGCTGTTTCATTGGAATGTGAGAGCGCGTGAATAGTTACTGAGTAGCAAGTGGCATCATGTATGGTAGCCTCGGCCACCAGTGTTTGACTGTGTGTGTGAATAGGTGAATGTGACATGTAGTGTAAAAGCCTGACACAAGTGCAGTCCATTTACCATTTATTGACCAATCAATGGACTGCAGTGTTTCTAGCTCCACCTTTAAGTACCCCAACAGAGGGGTGGCCAAAAATGAGGACAATAAGGAACAATTCCATTGATACCATCCACAACTTTTCACAGTGGAAACAGAAAAAATGCATACCTTACTGAACTGAACCTTACCAGACTGCTTGGTGGAAACCGGGCTAAAGATGCCTAAAGCACAGATGTGGAAGACCCAGAAACCCTGACCAATGAGAACAGGCTGGGCCCTCTGGAAGGGGGGCTTAAAGAAATAGGTGCTAAAACAGAGCATTTCAAGGAGAGGGTGAATACAGGTATATTCAGGCAGACAGTATGAGAAAAATAACGTGTTTTTTGAACATAAACGCATGTTAACAAAGTCTCGTAGAACTCAAAATACAAGTATGAACCTAAAAATGAGCATATTATGGGAACTGTTAATTCTCATCTCAAACGTCCATGGTTGCTGAGGAACACTCTATCCTAACAACCTGAAACTGTCAGGGTAACAATGATCGTTTCACTGACTCAGTACAGATGGTATGAAACACTGGTCGGACCAGGTAGCTCGCCCTTTGAATAAGGTGCCATGTTTGAACAAGGGTGTGTCTGGAAAAGTAAGAGAAAGCTCTTTCAGCTGTCTGTAATGCGAAGGGCCTAGATTGCAATAGATAACATTTAATTTCACCAAATGTGTTCGGTTAACGCACAGTCACTGTCATGACTAATGGCTTAATAAACTTGCGTTTCATAGAAAAGAGTGTCACAAAACAACTATCACATGCCACCTCAGAATGGAACTAACAGTATATCCCGGTTTAAAATATACGAAATAAAGCCATGACCAAGCCTTGTTGCTAGCTAACTTAGCGTTAGGTGAACTAACTTTGAGCCGCCCTATTCGCACTTAACAAAACCCCTGTTGGCGATTTAAAGAAATGAAGTATTGACAGTCGTATACACTTCCTGATAAGTCTAACGTTTCATGCCGATGCCAAGATGTTTTCTTCATAATGAATGAGTGTGGAGTGAAACTTGACTGGCTCCTGTTCTAACGTTACCCTCCGTTCCGGTCAGCGAACTTCAGCCGTTGTGTCATCAGTGCTACTTCTCAGCTTCAGCTCCCGCTTTACCTCATTCACAAGCTCTGGCTCGTGCTCGCCTTTTATCACATAAGAACATAGGGAGACAGATTTAAAAAACATTAACTATGTTATATGTACTTACAAATTGTATCTCTCGTAGGCGGTCGCCATCTTCGCTCCGTCTACCTGACCTCAGTGACGACAGCAGTGAGATTGGGCTCTGTGTGCGTTGCCAGATCGACGTTGTAAACCCATTGTGCTTAAGATGCAGTTTTCACCTCCAACTCTAGAGAACCTGGCACCCATGAAAGGCGAGACGATGGGTGGTACTTGTAGTTTATTACTACAACTATAGTACTTAGGTGGTATAATACGTGGTAGCCTATATGTACGTGGTATAATACTTAAAATGGTTAAAAAATGGCTCTGTATTTTTTTTCTTCTAAATTTCAGTAGGAAAAGTCTTAATTACTATTGAAAAATTAATAAATATCTTTACCCTGATTAAGAGTTGAGGTTGAGTGCCCTGAAATGTATGATAAAATCTACAAACCACTGCTTTTCTACTTACATATTTCCAACTTCTTTACCCTACGTCTCCACCCCTGTGTGTCATTAACAGTTAGGCTGCGACTATATTCACATTATTCATTTGTCAAATATAGCTTTAGTTTTTTTAGTTACATCACATATTATTATCATGTTATATTTACACCCATTCGTTCTGTTAATATGAAATTGCCCTAAAATTGAAATGAAATTCACTTAGATGAACTTCTTAGATGATCTTAAGAATTCAAATGACTTGACATTTTTCAAATTCTTTAAACATATAAACATTAACATAATATAGGCTATACAGAGAACCATCCATACCGGGGTGCATACAGAGAAAAAAAATTATTTAAAAAAAGAAAGAAAAAAAAACACTGAAAAGAATAACAAAAAATGATTAAAGATCCAGAATACTGTATCATCGATTCATATGGAATTTATCAAACACATAGTGCATTTTTATTGCTATTTTATTCTTAAGGACTCTTATTGTTGCCAAATTGTTGTAATTCTTGGTAAAAAAAAAAAAAATTCAAAATCGCCACCACTGGCGATTTTGAAGAGAGAGAGAGAGAGAGAGAGAGAGAGAGAGAGAGAGAGAGAGAGAGAGAGAGAGAGAGAGAGCTCCTAAGGTGGTTGAGTATGACCAAGCTAAGATCGACAAACAGAAGAAGGCTGTGGTGATAGATGTAGCAGTCCTGAGCGACAGCAACATCAGGAAGAAGGAACACAAGAAGCTCGAAAAATACCAAGGGCTGAAAGAGGAGCTAGAAAAGATGTGGGGAGTAGATGCAACAGTGGTGATGGTGGTAATTGGGGCACTCGGGGCTGTAACCCCTAAACTGGGAGAGTGGCTCCAGCAGATTCCAGGTACAACATCTGAGGTCTCTGGTAGAGGACCTGAGCTTCTTCTTACGTTAGTCTGAACATCTCTTTGCTGGATATATTCAATGGAAATTTTTAAAGGAAACCTCTTTAACTTTATTATGGAGACAGTATTTGTCCCCAACTAGCCAAACTTTCTGCCCATTAAGGGACTGTTCATTACTTAGGAGGGGGACACAGAAATTATCATTGGATTTTCAAACTTCCGTCAGTTCTTGGACACATCGTGTGCGGCGAATTCCTCAGTCAGTAAAAAGACATAACCAAATCTGAGCTGAAAATAGTGATATTTCATCAAAATCACTTTATTCTACATCTCATTTAAAATTTGGCCAGACGAAAAATAATGAAATGGACGAAAAATATTTGTATCTTTGGGGAGGGACAGAATGAAAATTAAAAATAAAAAACAAAACGAAGTCACAGGTCAGGCAGTTCGTTTTTTCGTTTTAAACCAAAAACGAAAAAACGGAAACTCCGTTTTTTCCTTTTTGGTTTAAAACGAAAAAACGAGAAAATGGAGCCGTTTTCCCGTTTTTGTTGTCAGAATCAAAAAACGAAAAATGACAAAACCAAATTCAAATAACAGCCCGATTTTGGTTTTTTGCAGATTCATTTTTTCATTTATTGTTTCGGACAAAAAGTAGAACGGCGGTGACATCAGAGGCGGAAGTAACTTCAAAATAAAAGACAGGAAGATAAGATTGCCTATAAAACTTATAAATATCCTATAAAACTTTCCCATGTATCTTTTATTTCCACTTACACCTGATGTTTTGCGCATTTTGAAAAGCTGCCTGCCATTGCTGTGAGGAACTTTTTATTCATAAAAAATAGAAATAAAATGTTATGATCGCAAATTTTATGGCTACAGTAAAACTTGTTGTTCAACCATAACGTTGCTGTTCAGAGACTAATAAGGGAAATCGTCATGCATATTGTTCCCATGAAGGACGTATAGGGATTCCCTCAAAGGTTGTGTTTTAATATTCATTCGCCGAATTGTTTGCAATAAAGTAATCGAGGATATAATAAATTATTGTGTGTGCCGCGTTGTTACTGTTAACACGGGTTTTCTCCATAACGCATCGTTGTGTCAGTGAAGTGTCAAGCTGATGTTTGTCCTTTTTACCAGCAGATGGCAGTAGGCCTATGGATTTATTTGCTGTCAATGAAAGCCTGGTTTTCTCTTAGTTTCTGTTGGATTATACAGACCTGCAATTCTTCAGGTTATTGATACGGACAATTCAAATTATATGCAGCATATATTTACTTGTATTCTTTTATATTGTTGTATCACATAGGCCTATGCATTGTTGGCAGAGATGGGCAGCATTTTAATTACATGTATTTAAAATGTTTTATCACCTACTATGACAATAGAAATGTCATACAAAAATACATCCTGTGCCTTTTTTCAAAATCTGATTAATCGAATAAAATAATCAATGATTAATCGATTATTTTTTAAAAATATATAAGTTAGTGGCAGCCCTAACTGTATGCAACACATCTGATTCATATTATTTTAACCTGTTAGTGTTTCTTGCAATGTCCCTCACAAATAAACTAATAAATACATGAATACAAACACCTTAGCTACTATTGAACATTAGAATGTGATGAGGAACCTTTAATGTTCATATGAAGGCAAGTGAAGGAGCTGCTATGTTACGTTCTAATAACCTTTCCTATTTTAATTTAAACTTTTTTATGTCAACCTCCCAATGAGGTGCAGTTTCCTCATCGCTGCCCTTTGCATTGAGGCCCTCCAGACTGGACCGCTATGGACTGCTTCGTCTTTGGTTTGCAGTCCGTCGACCGCCAGTAAAACAAGGAAGAAGCAGCCACCGAAAAACAACGAAGAAGCCGCCGAAAAACAACTCACCTGATTTAGACAATGCAAACTTTTTTGAACCCACCTCTTAAAAGAATCAGAACAGGAATCGTTAAAATTCAAACAATGCCCGATCCTAGTGCTTTTTTTTTTTTTTTTTAATTGATTCTTTGCATTAATGAATCGATTCAGAATCGTCGAAGAAAAGAATTGCGATTTTCATTTGAATCTTTTTTTTTTTTTAAAAAAAGCACTAGGATCAGGCATTGTTTGAATTTTAACGATTCCTGTTCTGATTCTTTTAAGAGGTGGGTTCAAAAAAGTTTGCATTGTCTAAATCAGGTGAGTTGTTTTTCGGCGGCTTCTTCGTTGTTTTTCGGTGGCTGCTTCTTCCTTGTTTTACTGGCGGTCGACGGACTGCAAACCAAAGACGAAGCACGGATGAAAATTGTTTACAAACTGTTTAGGGGAATCGAAATTAAAACTTCTTAATGATTCTGATGAAATTGAAATGTTAGAACAGGTTCAATTCGATTCTCGATGCCCAACCCTAAGCAGCACTTTTAATTTATTTTTTGATAACTTGAATCTATTATTCTTGAAGTCACTGAGAACTCAGTTTTCATTTGTGCAAGTTAAGCATGAATAAATGTTACCTTTTGTCTTAAGTTTGCCTTTGTATGTTTGATTATTGCAATCAGTTGATTTGACTTTTTCAAATACAAAAATTACATCATTTTGTACATACTTTACTCTGCTTTCATGCCATAATTTCCCACACTGTCTCTCTTCATGCACAGCAGACTGGAGTAGAAATTAAACACCCCTATGTACTGAATCAAGAATCAATTTTTGAACCGGGAATCGTTTTGAATCAAGAATCGATTTTGAATCGAATCGTGACCCCAAGAATCAAAATGGAATCGTGAGGTACCCAAAGATTCATATCCCTAGTCATCATGGCTCAGGCAGGATGAAGATGGGGCCTCCGCGCAGTATGTGCTGCTCCTGAGAATCACCGGTCCAAACTTCCTGGCGGACACGTCCCCGGCAACGCTGAGCGCAGCGAGAGTCTCCTGACCGTTTCATTTTTAATTCCAGCCAGGACGAAACAGGAGTTTTTTTTTCTTGTGTTCATTGAAAAGTAAAGATTTGTTAAAGATTTGTTATCAAACTGCTTGTGGTCTGCACTTTATGCATGTTGTGGTCAACACAAGCCTGGCCTTAATACTAGTAACTTTAACTGGTACACACTACATTTTGAATCTGTCATTACTGTGCCACTTCAATATTATTGAGTTTGGATCATTAGATTAGTTCTTTTCAAAGTATAAACAAACTGAGGATTCTATAGGACTATTTAAACAAATACAACACAGACATCAATACAGTTGCTTGGTTTTATGGACTTGCAATCACATCCAGGTCATAAATGATAACATAGTTGTAATTTTTAATCCCAATTTTCATGAAGTGGATATTTGTCAAGGCTCACTGTTGCAAGACTATGTTATCCCAGTACAGGTCAGGCCCAGCAGTAAGGAGGACCACCCTACACTCCGTCCATAGCAGTCCAGTCTGGAGGGCCTCAATGAACAGGGCA
>NC_065527.1:33790533-33795611 GCF_006386435.1 Epinephelus moara | reverse complement strand
CTTTTATTTTGAAGTTACTTCCGCCTCTGATGTCACCGCCGTTCTACTTTTTGTCCAAAACAATAAATGAAAAAATTAATCTGCAAAAAAACAAAATCGGGCTGTTATTTGAATTTGGTTTTGTCGTTTTTCGTTTTTTGATTCTGACAACAAAAACGGAAAAACGGCTCTATTTTCTCGTTTTTTCGTTTTAAACCAAAAAGGAAAAAACAGGAAAACCATGGTATTTCTTTTTTTTCGTTTTTGGTTTAAAACGAAAAAACGAACTGCCTGAAGGTACCCTGTACCGAATATCCACCCAACATATTCTTGTATACATACAGTGATAAAACAAATGGCAGATTGTTTCTTCTTCTAATTCACAAAAAATATAAAAATATTCAGTATGAAGTCCAATTCACATCTCTCCAGTGTCTTTTTTGCTGGATCTATTCGATGCAAGCTCTTAAAGGAAACCTCCTTAATTTTATTAATAAGACAGAATTTGTCCCCAACAAGCCAACCTTGTTGCCAGTTAATTTAATCATAAAGCAAAGCCCAAGAAAGTTTTACGGACCTCATTTGTTCAAATTATCCCAAAAGTATCCCAAACGAAAAAAATGTATATCCTAATCATACATTATGTTTTTAGATGTTCTTGTTTCGTTTTATTAAATGTTCATTTAATACCTGGTATTTGTATAATTTGTTGTCGGTAAACGCAGTTGGGAGAAATTTTCTTGCAGGGCTTTCTGCCAGAAAGAGACCTCTTGGTTAAGATTATGGGGGGAAAAAATCGTAGTTTGGGTTTAAATTAACAGGTTTTTGTCATTAAGAGCTTCCTTGGAGAAGTGCCACAAACAGGCATTATTTAGGACACCTTAAGCACGCACGCGGTGCTCTGAAGGACCCTCCTTATATAAACCGTGGCTCAACGATGATTCAGTCTTTTTTTGACGACTCTTCCTGTGACTGAAAGTAAGCGCTCGGTTGTCAGGACTTTTCACCAGTTACAGTACCTCCAAGACAATCGTGGAAGGTAAATGTGATGCAGTTTGAGTCTTGCGGTGCCTTCTAGGCTTCTGTAGCGGTCACTCTGCGAAAATGGGACAAAGAGCAGCGTCTGCAATGTGTCTGTGATGCCGAGCACATGGCACGGCGAGAAGACCACACTGTAATGGAGGGTAAAGAACATGACGTTAACCCGTGAGCTCTCAGTAGATCGTGTAATGAGTCCCCACATTGAGTTCGCAGAGCCGAGGCCTGAGTGTCCAAGGAACTCCTGAAGAATCAAGTTTGGAGATGGATGAATAAAGTGAGTGAATTTTAGACCATAGGGATTTAGAGAAAAGCAACTGCAGTTTTAAGAAAAGTACACTGTTGTGAGTTTTTGAACTATCGACAAAAAACCCCCTCATGAATGTGTAAAATAGTTACTGATAGTTAGGGCTTTTAAAATGTCACTTAAATTGTGGAGGCCAAAAATAATGTTCAACCACATCATGATGCAGGGATATGTATAAGTATAGTCTGTAGAGGGCCGCGCAGTGAAAAAAAATGGCAGAAAAACAACAAGACTGTTTTCTAATGTAAGTAAATGCCCAATTTATTGAGTTATAGTCCTGTCCTTATTTATCAAACATTTCTGTTGAATGCGTGTAGCCTATCATATAGATATATATTAATACATCTTTGTTCAGCCAGAAAAAAAGGCTATTCATGGGATTTATATCTTATCTGCAGGGACAGATGAGTTTAGCACTGTTCATCAACTTATGACTTATGAATATGACAGCAGCGATAGTTGAACGTTTCCACGGCAATGAGAAACAGTCGAGTGTTTTTCAGCCGCTTGCAGTCTGCGCCCTCGCAGACTACGTACAGCTGCACTTGCGAGGGCTCAGTCTGCAAGTCCAGAGGGTGGACATTTGAATTCAGCCTTCATCCGGACTTGCTCGCGTCATACAAAAGTGGATAGAGAGAGCGAGGCGACTGCAATTTTTTCGAGCCAGGTGCTGCAGTTGCTCTCCACTGACTGATGTTGAAGTTTAATAGTCGAAGACTAAATACATTCCTCAAACTATATGTAGACTATTGTATATTGACATTGGATCTTTTGAATTACTAATGTATTTAGCACAGTTGTCGTTAGTGGGATGTGAGGATTCTTAAAATCACATCTGTACAGACGTGAAGCTGACTATATCTGACCTTAAATGAAAGCTGTTTTCTTGTATTGTGTTCTTCTGAAAATATTAACCCAATAGTCAAACATATTTATTTATGCTGTATAGTTGTGAGGACAGGTCTGCTCTGCAGTTGCGAACTAATGAGATGCATTTTAATACGGCACTGTCATAATTTGAATAATTGAGAACAAACATGAGTCTGATAATATTTTAATAAATCTGCATCAGATCTAAAAGGATGTGGTGTTTCTGTGACTTACTGCAGGCATGAAAAGACACTGGTGTTTGCAGGGGTTGCAGCCCCCTCTGCAGGGATTTAGCCAAGACTCTGTCCCATCCTCATTAAATATGAAGAGGCACTAGTGTATTTTTTCTCTATTATATTAATTTGCTTGTAAATTTTCTTCTATCTCCAGACTACATGGTGGCCTAAATGCTGTAGCAGATGGCTTTTAAAATGCATGTGTTAAATGGTAGAATTCTCATTAATCTCCCCCTAATAACCAGATGCATTTCCAGGGATCTGTGTCCTCATTGGTAACCACATCTACGAACATCTTTATGCAATCAAAGTATAACTAACATTGATCTTTCTTGTAGATGTTTTGACTTTTGGGTTACACATTAAATTTAATTTAAAAATGTGTTCATGAGAAAGGAGATGACACACCTTAATACTATTTATAACAAAGCCTTGACTGTGTAATGGAAATTACCCACGTTGCTGTTTCAGGATCACACTGACTAAAGATGGATGCAGCATCCACATCAGGCTTCTCAGAGCTCTCAAGGAACATGATGTCCTTCCCCTTCCTCCTGGCACTACAGTACTCAGTAGTCCTAACCTGAGTGAATGTAAAGTCTGCAGCCATGAGCTGATGGTGAGTCAGGATGGGATACCACAGAATGAGATACTATAAAAACCATGACATGCTACTGTGATGATTCACAAGACTAGAGTCTCTGATTATACCATGAAGCTCTTTCACAGTGCACTGAGCGTGCATATTACTGATTGTCTGTATGAACTGCCAACAGTAGCGCTGGTTAATACTGTTTTCAATTCTCTCACCAGGTTTTCAGACTTGCTTGATTAGATGGAGACAGCTGTCCAGGTAAGTCTGAGATTTAAAAGCCTCTGTTTTGTGCTCTTCTATGTGGAATGATGATTTCATAGACTAGAGTCTCTGACAAATCATGATGCTGTTTTCACAGTGCACTGACCACAATACCACTAGTGGTGTGTTTTAACCTATTCATGCTAAATCACCTAGACCTTATTGCTTGACATTTTTGGAAGGGTGCTCTATAGCTTTTGCTATCTTTTTTTGTTGTTTTAGTTCAGCATTGCCATGTAAGTCATTTGCACACACCTGAAACTTGCTTTAGTAGGCTAATCATAACATGTCTGCTTTTATTAAAGCAGCATTATCATGGCATAGTGAGACAAGTATGGACAGATGGACATAAGGTTTGTGCTGCATCACTTGTGATTTTTGATCATAATGGCAGATTAACTATTAACTGGGAACTCAAAGATCTGGCTCACCCAAATAAACAGCTTAGTATAGTTTAGAGTTAGCTGTCATGTTTTGAGTGAATAGGAGGTGCATCTGATTTCTGTTGCCACCATAGCACAGTAGTGGTGAATGGTTCATGGTTTTTTTTTTTGTAGCATACGAACATTGGAAATCTAACTTGAAAAACTGACCCAGTTATCTAGAACCTCACTGAACACTTGCCAAAGGGACTGTTCCTTTGAAAGACAGCTGGTGAAACTACTAATATAATAAAGCCTTAAGTGTGATTGCAGTAAATGGGCTAAAACATCCTAACTGGTGTGGGCCCTGAACCTGTCCTTGTTTTGCCGAATGATGGTATTGATGATGTAAATTTGCCTTGCAGCTCATCCACACAATGACAGAAAGCAATCACCGCAACAGTTCCGCAGCTGTAAGTATTGACTGGAGTCCTCAATCTCAATCCAAGTCCAACGGGTCCCGAAAAGCCCAATGGGTCAGACTGGGTTTAAATGTGCGCTGATTGGTTGGCTAGGGCTCTGGCTGTTCGGACTTTTGTATGTTTTAATACATAAAAATTTAAGTGAGCCCTCTGTGCTTCATTTATTTTTATAATGTAAACCCACCATTTACTATAGACTTCTAGATTGATTTAGGAGAGAGCACAGCCAGGCTCCCGTGCTGTGCTGTCATTCCTCCCGGACGGAACAGGGGCTTGGAATAGCTTTTATCTTGTAGCTTTTGTGTCTGAGTTTGGTCAATGATGATGCAGTTATTGGTTCATCTGATCCTAACTGAAGTCTACTCGCAGCGCACTGAGACACTCAGACTGTTGGAGCTTCTGTTGAAGAATTTGTGGATACAAAGACCAGTGTTAATCTCTATTTCTATCCTGTCAGGTGTTACTGGGGCACCCCAAGCTGGATTGCATTCAGACACAATGAATTAACCAGGTTGGTATTGATGTGATGGGGTTCAGGTGTTTTACAGAGCTTCCTGACAGACTATAAGACTTGTTCTTCAGGGTGAGTGACACTGAAATTCAAAAGTGCTGAGAATTAACTCCAAGATTTAATGTCCCTTTACAGGTGCTGCAACTTGTGAGTTGGGACCCCTGAAAGCTTCAAAGATGCCCAATATCAAGTCATCCAGGAAACAAAGCAGTAACTGTCTAAATGCATCCCCATTGTTTTTGTTATTCATAGAAGTTACTGGCCTCTGAAAATGGGTTCTTAAGAGTTGTTTCCTGCCTTGGTGGTGCAAAGCTTTTCGCCCCCAGCTGTAAATGGCTGACATTTACATGCATTTAAAGACATTTCAAATAAATGGTTGACAACACAATGGCTTGTTTTGTTTTTTTTGTTGTTGTTGCCCCCCCCCCCCCCCCCCC
>NC_065527.1:33780927-33790528 GCF_006386435.1 Epinephelus moara | reverse complement strand
CCCCCCCCCCCCCTCCCCTCTCCAGTGATGGTAGGTCAATTGCAATAAAATGAACCATGTGGCTAAAAGCTGTTATGGGATGTGACTGATCTAAGTTAGAAATAAGCACGTTGACTCAAGTACTTTATGGTTTGAGTAGTTGAGTATTTATCATTTGGACCTCAAGGGGAATGCTACCTAAACTAAGAATTCTAATGTTGCCTCCATGTCTTGGGAAAGTTGAGTCAATAGGCTTGTTCCAGATGAGCCAGGCCTCTACAGATTTGATCACCGACGGTGCACAATGCATGCCGTGGAGTTTTGTGACTTCGTCCTGACTTGCTCTGACTTATTTTATAAAAAAAAAAGTGGACAGTGATGATCTTGCAACAGCAAGGTGGCTGCAGGTTTTTCGAGCCAGGCGCTGCAGTTGTTCTCCCCTGACTGCAAGACCCAGAGCATGATCTAACAGCTGATTGGTTCAGATGTTTAATCAACAATATGATGTTTTAGATAAAGTTTTAATTTGTCTTGAATTTCAGAGATTTAAATTTTGTCTGATTTGAAGGTTTATTCTGTTAAAAGAATGTTGTGTGACTGAAGTTTAGTTGTCAGAGACTGAAAACATTCATCAAACTATAAATGGTCTACTGTAGATTAACACTGGACTGTTTTAATTATTGAAGTTGCCTGTTTAGCATCACAGAGACTTGTCAGTGAAATGTGATGATTCTTAAAATAACATCTGTACAGATGTGAAGCCCTGACTATATCTGATCTTTAATGAAAGCTGTTGTGTATTTTTTTTCCTCTGAAAATGTTAGCCTTATAGTCAAACACAATTCATTTAGCCTATGTAGTTGAGGGGACAGTTCTGCTCTGCTGCAACTAACTGACTTACATGAAAGCTCATGCAAAATGGAGGTTGAACCATGAACAGAAATGAAAATAAGAAACTGAAATTAAATAAATCCATGTATCGTAAAAAAACAAACAATTGGAGACTGAAAATGAATTGATGTGGGTCTGATAACATTTTTAATAAATTTACATCATATCGGACAGGATGCAAGTGTTTCTGTGACTTCCTGTACGGACTGAAAGCTGCTGGAAACTGTCCGACTTTGCGTCTTTTTTGTCACCGCCGCCTGATCTCGTCTACTTTCCAGGCGAGGCGCAATTCATCTCGAACAAGCCTAATGTTTGTGATTATGAGATAGGCTACTCTGTCAAAACCAGAAACCAGAAGGAAGTCTCAAACTTGTGATGTCATCCAAGAGTGAATTCCGGAGCTGCTTTAAATTGCCTGATTTTTGTGGATCCACAGAAGTCTTTTGTAGCCAAGTGAGCTTTATTCTACTGTAGTGTTCCTGGCTCTGAAACAGAGAAAATGTACCCATATACTCAGAACATTCCCCTGGGTGCTCTGTGTCACCTACAACATCTTTCAACATTTATTGTCCACGCAGCAGCTCCAGACTTAATACTTTTTTTTGGATTTGGGAGAGTTGTTTGTTTACTAGTATTGAGATCAGATATGATTCAATATTCAAAATATGACCAACAAATAAAATTAATTGCTGTGGATGAAACGGATGAAATCAACCAGCTGTTATGCAGTTAGTCATCACAACCTCTTGAGTTGCACGATGCTGCATGCATATTAATGACCCAACCTATTATCTAATGTCAGTGGTGGAAAGAGTATTAAGATCCCTAGGTACTAATACCACATTGAAAATTCTCCATGAAAAGTAAAAAATGCATTCAAAACTTTACTTAAAAGAAAAACTATGCAGTATCACCAACATGTACTCAAAATATCAAATGTAAAAGTGTTCATAGTGTAGTAAAATGTTCCCTGACAGTGTTTTCCTCCTCTATCTGATCTCTGGATTAATATTCCTGATGCGTTCATGTGTATATCATTTTACTGCTGTAGATGTTTAAGGCTGTGCTCATTTAACTCATTTATATACTTTTGGGTAGTTTAATCTACAGTAATGTATCAAATTCTGTAAGTTCATCATATGTTTGTAGCAGGACTGTCCTGTGAGATCATGTGTCGAAAAAGTCAGAGCAGCCCTGTTTTCAACTTTGAAATGATGAGTTTTCTAGCTGATCCAGGAGGGGGTTTAAAGTTTATTTAGCTGAAGAGGTAGGAGAATTTTCTTAACACATAGAGAACACTTCATCCATCAATTTATCACACACGTTCAACATCAGGACATAAAGATACATGGCTTTCACCGGACAGGACGGGGATGATACACTCTCATCTGAAAAGTAACTCAAGTTGTCAGACAAATTTAGTGGAGCAAAAAGTTGCCTACAGCTTCCCTCTAAGAGATGGTCTTGATAGTATAAAGTTACATAAAATGAAAATACTCAAAAGTGCAAGTCCCTCGAATTTGTACTTATGTCTGCTACAACACTTGAGGAAATGTACGTAGTTACATTCCAACACTGTCCAATGTACATAAGACAACTTTGAAATAAATGGTTATGCGTAATGAGATCTTTGACAAGTAAAAGTGCATTGTACAGATAAAGTATTTTTGAACAAAAGGCTGAATGCTAAAGTGCATACACATGTGCTGGCATGTTGCTGTGACCAGATCTTCATGTTCTTCACTGTTTTAAAATATATTACATTGCCAAGTGTATATTGGACTGATCTGCAGAAACGACTTTCCTCACTTGTCATTTAAGGCTGTACAGTTGCATAAAAAGGGCTGCTCGATGGTTAAAACTATAAAATAGGCCCTCCTCCCACGTAGCCAGCTGCAATGTAACCCTCCGATTGCATGTTTCTGAAAACTAAACCATATGGGGTTTGAGACCACACCCTCGTAATGCACCCTGTCATAAATGTATATAACTGTTACACACTGTCCGCGGAAGTGAATTAAAACAATCAAGACTATGGCCATATTTCTACGCTCGGAGTAGTATTTTTGTGTATAACACGTTTACATAGATAGGACAAATGACAGGAGCAAAAGCATGAACTACTAATGGTCAGGAATGCTTTTATTTTGAAGGTTGAAACCGAACCGGTAGTCCGTCTCCTTTGTTCTCATAATTAGCTAGGTAGGCTAAACGTTTAAGTCGACCGGCCAAGCGGACCTCCCCTCTGGGTTTTGCTGGTTAGTAGTACCGTTAATGGCAACATACCTGTCGTCAGTTAGCTCTAGCTGGAACCTAACTTGATAACGTTACAACATACAAAAGATAGACACGTTGGTGTGTTCTTAACATGGTGTCTAGAAGTTGAGGAACTTGGTTTGTGTCGAGTTATTTGATGCTAACACGAAGGGCTAACGTTAGCTACGGTCTGACGGAAAAACTCAACTAACGTCGCTGAAGGTGAGCATTTGTTTATCATTTTAGTTAACGTTCATAATAGACACCATAAATTCGAAAATTGTTTACAGAAATTGTATAAAACCAACTGACACTAGTTGTGAACCAATCTTAATTTCTAGTGAAAACCTAATTTACAGGTTAGCGAAGACAACTATCAAGACCTGTGTATCATTAGCTAACTCGCATTGATGTTGACAAGGAATTGAAAGGAAGCTTTAATGCTTAACCGTCTTAATTGTCTCTTCTTTAATTTGCAGGGATGCAGAGTGGAGTAATATGTTCCGGGAGACTGAAAAGTTAAACAGGTTTGTCAAGCAATGACGTTAACGTTAATGTTAACGTGAAGCCTCACGTGGAACTAGCCGTTGCTAACTTGCGTATTGAGTATATCTGAAAGTAATGTTGAGTTATTGAAAGCAACCTTGGCAGCTCCAAAGGTTGCCATATTGTAAAAAAAAAAAGAAAAGACATGTAGACGAGAAGCCTGACTTATAAATGCTGGCATTTCATTAAGAGAGTCACAAGTAATATAAGGAGGGTCACTCCTTGTTTCTGTTGAACTGCTCAGACACACCCACAGGTGTGTCTATGGCCTGTGGACGTCATTTTGCCTAAACCTGAATCCTTGTGAACAAGTATTACAACTTCACAGCTGAACTGGCAATACGTACATGCTTTTCCAGTAAGCTCTCAGAGCTGCCTGCCCAACTTCATTGAGAGGAGCTGAAAACTGAGTGTCTGCTAATTTTAATTCACCTCCAACAATCTCTGTGAGAAAGCATGACAGCTGTGGTAGGCAGAGCATGGGGGTGGGTATTGGGCTCATGGAACAGCAGAGCGGTGTCAGAGAAGACCACAGTGGTGAAAGCCAAGGGCCAGGAGCATGGCTTCAGAGGAGAGGGCCTCGGGGGGTGGACTTCTTGGATCTGGGGAGGGTGGAGATGTCAAAGTGACCAAAGTAGTCCAGTAGAGGAGTACTGGGAGGCGCAGGAGAGGCTTCAGCCCATGGAAATTGAAGATCTTGGTGCAGGGAGACAGGAGACAGATGCAAGTTCAGAGCAAGTATCTAGATGGTGGAATAAGTATCTCCCAACTTCTTATTTTTCGTGGCCAAGAAAAACAGCAACAGTTGGATTAAGACGAAGGAAATGTGATGTTCAAAGTAGAGATGCACGGGACTGTGATATTGATGGAGACTTTTCTGACTATGGAACACCTCCTCCTTCTCCTACACCTCCTTCCTCTCAGCTGACATCTCCTTTTCGACTCTTTGCGCACAGCTGGAAGGTGGAAATCCTACCAGAACACTACGAGATTTGTTTTAACTTCCTCCGCCACTTGTTTGATCTGTTCGTGGTTGGCTTCCTGTGGACCGTGTCCCCCCCTGCCAAGCTGATCCTGGAGGTGTTGGGGGTCCAGGGAGCACTGAGGCTGTGGTTTCATGGTATGGCCATGTTTTTTGTCTCCACAGTTGGAATGGCTGGATTACTCTGGTTGATCCAGGAGTATCTCCCTCAGTTTGCTTTGATCTATGGCATCATCCAGGCATTGGTGATCTCTGTCAGTGTTCGACAGAGTGTGATCCTCAGCATAGAAGAAGAAAAAGAAGAAAATGATGAGGGTGGCAAGGAGACCGAAAAAATGGAAGACTGCAGGGAACATAAAGAAAAGGTTATGTCTATAAACAACAAGGTGAAGACAAGTTAAATAAAAGGTAAGCCCCTTAATTTGTCTGATGTGCTGTTAGATAACATTTAGATAACATTTTACCACCTGATAAGTTTTTTTTCTTAATCTAACAGTGTGGTGTTCTATCAGTGTTTTGGTTTTATGACTGCATATGTTAAATTAAAATTACAAAAACTTGCAAACCAAAAATGTGAGTGCATTACATCACCATGAAAAAGTGCTTAATAACAGGAGTAGGTAAAAGGACGGACAGCTGAAGATGTACTGTCACTGCAAGTAATCTCCAGGATATAAAATGAAGCTGGATGAGCCCTGCAGGCCCCTCGTCATGGACAGCTGTAGCAAAAGACTCGAGTAGTCTAGTCTGGAAGTGATGAATGCATGAAAATACTACTTGCACATTCACTAATAATAATCCTATACTGCTAATATATCACCCAAAAGGGCAGTTTTTCTGCAGAACAAGCACTTTAGAAAATGTCTAATTTAGTTATGCAAGACTTTGAATGCTGTACTTTAGAGTTTTATATATTGTGGCTAGAGTTGTACCGATACCAGTATCGGAAATGCCCCCGATACTGCCTAAAATGCAGCATCGGCCATCGGTGAGTACAGCCTATGACCAATCTGATACCATGTAATGCCTCACGTCATTACGCATATGCACCCTACAGGCAAAAGAAACGGAAAGGGAGCGGAGTAGTTTTATGGCATTCATTCTACTATTATGTATTTATTTCTTAATATTTTACATAGAATTTTAGGAGTTGAGACATACAACAATTCATATCCCATCCATTTTTTACGCGCTGGTATTGGATCGGTACTCGGTATCGGCAGATACCTAAGGTTCAGGGATCGGAATCGGTTTCAGGAAGGAAAAAGTGGTATCGGTACATCTCTAATTGTGGCATTGCTACTTTTATAAAGGTGAAGTATCTGTTTCTTTTGACACTGCTTTTAGAAGCGTTTAAAAATAGAGGAGCTGTAGATAAGAGTGGTTAGTTGTTTAATAGACAGCCAACCCTGATTTTGGCCACAGTTTGGTGAGTTCTGGTCATGCTCTAAGGAATTTGATAAAGGCAAGACATAATCATTTTAAGTGGCAATAAAGCTAAGTATTTATGCACAGTACATACTGCCAGTTTAGAGTGATTTCTTTTCAGCTTCATGTGAAACCTTGTTATTGAAGACAATCACAATGGTATTTGTGTCTAGTAGTAGTTCACTTTGGTCTGAAGGGAGAGTTGCCATTGTGGTAAGATCAGTTTGTATAGTTGAATGGGCTATTTTATTGTAGTGATCAGAATAATACTGAACTGTGTTACATGGAGATTCTGGAAGAACTTGTGTTTTATTTGTTGGTTAAGGGGCGTGTGCTCATACATCCTGATGTATTTGTTATCCTGCATTAAGCGCATACTTATTATTACTTATTATACTTACTAGGCTGGGATTCAGTTATTCTAGTCCAGATACTGTGAGAGAAACAGGTAAAATATGTACTGCTCCCTCAGTTGGCATTCAGCATTCACACACACACACACACACACACACACACACACACACACACACACACACACACACACACACACACACAGAGTTAGGCCATCATGCATTTGTTTTGATCATCTTACCATAGAAAAGGAAATGTAAGATTCTCTGGGTGGTGTGAAACTGATACCACTGGCAAAAAATAAAATGATTTCTCAGGGAGATAGATAATAGATATAATAGATAGATAATTCAGTTTAGATCTCCAGCTGCTTCAGTTGTTCTCAGAGAAATGAGCCATTAGTGTATATTATGTGGAAACAACCATTAGCCTGACAGCAGAGATGAGGGAATACATTTTGTAGAAATAAATACTCTAATAACTTACTCTGGACTAGGGATGGGTACCGAAACCCAGTAATAAATTGGCCCCGGGGCTAAATTATCAAAGAGCGTAGTATTGATAAGCTCTGACGGTATCGGTTCATTCATGGGTATTTTAGTTTAATTAATTATCCTGCAGCCTCTCATCTGCGCTCTGTGCCAGGGCTGAACTCCTCCACATACACATCCACACACACACAGACACGACAAACATAACCGGTGAACAGCCAAGTGGCCGTGGTGGTAACAAAGTTCACATCAGCTACACTCGTTACTGTAAGTGAAATTAAACCGTAGAGAGTAAGAAGCCAATAATTATCAATACATGTGTTTAGCAAGCATGAACATGTAGACAATGATATTCAGTATGCTCTGTCCACAGTCTCTAACCCACCGCCCCCAATGTTATGTTTTACACGCTGATTTAGACAGCACTTGAATTCTTACTAATAAGCTCAAAAGACAGCTGTCTGTATGTAGACTAACTTAGTTGACATTTCTTGTAAAATTGGGCAGATACTTTTAAACTTAGCTGCTGGCTGAGACAAAGCCCCTCCTCTTTCTTCTAGCACTAATGTTACCTGCATACAGTGAATCACATCAGCAGCGAGGGAGCAGAATAGAGGACAGGTGGACAGAGGACAGGAGAATACTAAACTTCACTCAGTAGTGTCATGTCAGGAATATTATTTATATAGTGACTTTGCTGTTGTAAAAAATGCTGCTCTAGAAACTAGGGATGTCCCGATCCAGCTTTTTCACGTCCGATCCGATACCGATATTACAGCCTTGAGTTTTGGCCGATACCGATACTGATCCGATCCAAGCGCGTATTATACATATTCACTTATTTTGTTGTCAGTCATGTTAGAAAAGGTTTGATCAAGCAATATTACTTTAACAAGAACAACTACTTAATCAGGTTAGTTAGAATGATCCACAACAGTTGGTATGAGAAATGACCCGTTTATTGTTAACAGGGTTAAATAAACAAACTTTAAACTTGAACATTAACATTAAATAAAAAATATAGCTGGTTTGCTTTGGCTGCTTTGGCCCCTTAATAAATAGAAAATAAATCAACACAAGAAATCTTTAAAATGTCTAACATTGAAATTAAAATAGCAGCAAGACTCCACACACTTGTGCTTTGGCCCCCTAATAAATAAAAAAAAGATTAACACCACAAGACATTGTTGACATTTAACAAACAATGCAGCCTTTCCTTTTCAGTTATTTTTGTAGTGTGAGTGCCAGCCTGGTGCACAGGCACACAATATTGTACAACTGTTTAAACAAGCAATAGTCCATCCATGGCTCCAATTTCACTAATTGTGCCCATCAGTGCTCTTTACTTAAACAGTAAGAGTGTAAACCAAATAAAAATATCACTCTCAAAAAACCAGAGCAGAAAACAAATAAGTCAGTTAACTAAGTTGACTGCTACTCCTCCTACCCTTCCCTCCATGTGTGTCTGCATGCTGGCCTGGTGGATTGATAGTAAGTGCTGGAGCGGATCGCTGGAATGGACTGCTTGAATCACAGAGCGCTGGGCTGTCCGGAAAACCAGGATCAGAATCCGTGAAAAACTGGATCGGAGTTCTTGGATCTGCATTTTTCCATGCAGTCCGATCCGATGCCGATGCCCGTTTTTTGCTAATATCGGTGGCCGATACCGATCCGAATATCGGATCGGGACATCCCTACTAGAAACAACAATTTGTTTTATTTAAAAATATTCAATAATCCTCTTCTGAATTTATTCTTTTTAAGTAAATATATTCTAAAAAGCAATTATTGAGAAATGAAAAAGAACCGATAAGAATACTGATAAAGTACCGGATCGATAAGGAGTATCGATAAAAGTAGTATTATCGATAAAATCTTAATGATACTCATCCCTACTGTGGACCCATACGCCTCCATCATTACATTGTGATGTATGGAGGACTATTGATTGGTCAGTCTGGAGATTTGCACACCAAGACCAAAAACAGAGTTCAACAGAAGTAAACAAAGCTGTGCTATGGTAGTTAGTCTCCTTTCCCTCTTAAGCGCTTTTTAGATAGGAGTTGTGCAAATTTGCAGGAAAGCCCAATCAGTCTTTTTCAGCACTGGCAGTATATAAACAAAATCGGGGAGTGCTGCAAAATGCTGCCTACCTACTTTTGTTTATACAGAATGCGCCTTTTTCGGGGCAGTGGGGGGCGTGAGCAAGTAACAAAACGTGTAGCTCAGCGTGTGACGTAAACAGTGACGTGGGAGGGAAGCCGCGGCTGGTCAGTCCTTCGGCAGTTCTCTCAAAAGTCGGCCCGTTCTTCACTGTCCCCGTCGTCTGACGGTTAAAGGGATAGTGCACCCAAAAATGAAAATTCAGCCATTATCTACTCACCCATATGCCGACGGAGGCCCTGGTGAAGTTTTAGAGTGCTCACATCCCTTGCGGAGATCGGCGGGTGGAGCGGCTAGCATATCTAATGGTAGACAGTGCCCCAGACTAACGTCCAAGAACACAAAATTGAATCCACAAAGTACCTCCATACTGCTCATCCATAGTGATCCAAGTGTGCTGCAGCCGCGACATAAAAAGTTGTTTGGAAAAACGTCATATGAACTCTGTTTTTAGCCTCACTGTAGCCTGTAGCTCTGACTGCTTCTCTGTGCTCCACGTTCACGTGTGCGCGCA
>NC_065527.1:33779517-33780863 GCF_006386435.1 Epinephelus moara | reverse complement strand
GTGCACGTGTCACGTGATGTAAACACGGGTGAGCAAAGCTCATGCTTTCGCTGGTCTCGCGCAGGCGCGCACACGTGAGCGCGGAGCACGGAGCACAGAGAAGCAGTCAGAGCTACAGGCTACAGTGAGGCTAAAAACAGAGTTCATATGACGTTTTTCCAAACAACTTTTTATGTCGCGGCTGCAACACACTTGGATCACTATGGATGAGCAGTATGGAGGTACTCTCTGGATTCAATTTTGTGTTCTTGGACATTAGTCTGGGGCGCCGTCTGCCATTAGGTGTGCTAGCCGCCGCCCCCCCCCCCCCCCCGATCTCTGCAGGGGACGTGAGGACTCTAAAACTTCACCAGGGCCTCCGCCAGCATATGGGTGAGTAGATAATGGCTGAATTTTCATTTTTGGGTGCACTATCCCTTTAATGGCCTTTTCGTTTGCGAGGGCAAGGAGGGTGCGCAATTCTTTGTCTCCCCAGTTGCTCATCTTTACAGTGTCAGCTTTGCGTTTCCCTCTTGCTACTAGCTGCTCGCTAATTCCTGCTATCAGCTGTTTCCTGTTTATCCACCGCCAGTGCGGCGTCATCAACAGCTCCTCCCACAAGTCATCAACAGCCCCTGCCGTTGCGGAAGGCCGCTTTGGTCTTTTTTAAACTAAAAGGGTTCCGCCAATATGACTACCCTACGAGGCGGAAAATTGGGCACCTCGGATCAACCCCCCAATCCGGCTCTGTGTGTTTAAACACTCGCAGCTTGCCGGCAAAACGGCCCAATATTCGCAGAAAATCTGGCAGCGTAAAAGGGGCTTTAGTGTCAGCACCAGACTTGAGCTAACTATTGACTCACATTTATCATGTTATTTAAGTATAGTTCTGGTTCACAATTGTTATTGGGTCTTGTTTTCACAGTTATCATTTCTACCAGTTTTGATAAAATTATACTCATAAAAATTCCTGAGATCAGCCAACTTGCAACTTACAACAAAGTCTGACAGCTCAAGTGAGCGCACCTGTAATGTCATTCGTAAGCCCTCATCAACAATAAAAGTGTGCACACAACTACTGCACAGTAAATACTTGTGCATCAGCTCTGTGCAGAGCCAATGCTAGTGGCCTGTGCCATTGTGAGCATTTATACCAGAGCAATGCCATCTAGAGAAACTATGTCATCAGATAAAGAGTCTCTGAGTTGTTTGGGGCCAAGAACAATAACTTCAGTTTTGTCTGAATTTAACATCAGGAAATTGGTGCTCATCCAAGTTTTTATGTCTTTAAGGCAGTTATGGAGTTTAGTTAATTGATTACTTTCTTCTGGCTTCATCGATAAATACAACTGAGTATCATCCGCA
The DNA here is from genome assembly GCF_006386435.1 of Epinephelus moara. Taxonomy (NCBI): domain Eukaryota; kingdom Metazoa; phylum Chordata; class Actinopteri; order Perciformes; family Serranidae; genus Epinephelus; species Epinephelus moara. The sequence goes on along the minus strand of NC_065527.1, from coordinate 33,779,519 downwards.
TA
>NC_065527.1:33736113-33772014 GCF_006386435.1 Epinephelus moara | reverse complement strand
CTCCCTCTCCCTCTCCCTCTCCCTCTCCCTCTCCGTCTCCGTCTCCCTCTCCGTCTCTGTCTCTGTCTCTGTCTTCTTCTCCGTCTCTGTCTCCGTCCCTCTCTCTCTGTCTCTCTTTCTGTCTCATTGTGTCATACGGATTACTGTTAATTTATTATGCTGATCTGTTCTGTACAACATCTATTGCACGTCTGTCCGTCCTGGAAGAGGGATCCCTCAGTTGTTCTTCCTGAGGTTTCTACCGTTTTTTTCCCCCTGTTAAAGGGTTTTTTTTGGGGGGGAGTTTTTCCTTATCCGCTGTGAGGGTCCAAAGGACAGAGGGATGTTGTATGCTGTAAAGCCCTGTGAGGCAAATTGTGATTTGTGATATTGGGCTTTATAAATAAAATTAAAAAAGACATCGTGAAACAACCCTAATATACAGGGGTGAAAGTAGTTTTAGATTCTTGCCGGTACTATTACCAAAACCTTCATATTGTTCACCTCTCCTCGCTTCATGCATTGTTGAAAAGCAAAGTCAAAAAACAAACAAATTTTTTCATAAACATACAAAAGGAACACATTACAAACAAACAAACAGTGGCCACAGAAATGACACATCTTACTGAAATCCCTGACATAAGATATACATAGCCCGCAACCTACTTGGAAAAATAATTGCATACAATTGTGTAGGTGTACCGTGCGAGGTGTCATAGCACCTAAATAAACATAAGCACATAGAAGTGCTCAGCCCATTACAATTGACAGTGATGCAACAACTCACCATCTTGGGAGGAGTAAGTGAAAAAAGGATACAAACTTACATAAAGTATTGAAATTTTCAACAAAATTTCATAAGACAAAATACATGAGTAATAAGTAAATGACAATCAATCACTAAGTAAGTAGAAATCTAACCTTATGACCCAAAGATGTCATTTTGCCAATTGTCAGTGCTGCAGTCAATCATTTCCTTTAGGACAATATTTGTGAATATTTTACCAGTATATTTAAAGAAGGGTGTCCAAGTTTTAAAGAAAACTGACGTTTTATATTTGAATCTGTATGATAATATTCCATTGGTATTAGCTCAAATATCAGTTTATGCCATCCTATAATTGTAGGAGGTGCAGTAAACATTTCAATATTTTACTGTACCTGAATTGAGTAGAAAGAAATTAGAAATGCTTAACGTGTAGAGTAAAATATTTCTTTTAATGTTTAGGGTGCTGGCATGTATGAAACTTTAATGAACACTTAAAACCATGCATGTCATTTTAATGAACACTTAAAACCATGCATGTCATTTTTTTCTTTTTCTCTTTTCCTCTTTACCTATTTTTCGTTGAAAAGACATTGATCAACAACCGCAATAAACTCAATAAACTATTAAAAATATTTTACTATTTAAATCACGCTGACAGCATTTGAGCCAACCACAAGAATGTGTGGAATTTCGTTGGTTTTATTTAGAGTTTGTCATGTCCCTGTGCAAACGGTCTTTTTTGATGTCCGTGGTCCAGCTGTGGACAAATCAAACATCCCAGTACAATAAATCAAACGCACCCCAACCGCTGTGTTTCGGAAGTAGACGCACATGCGCAGTCACGTACTGCTGAGAGTGAAATCCCTGATCAATGGCTCACACGCAGCTTGTTCAAGCTGTTCTCTGTGTTGTTGAAATTAAACAAAATAACATGGAACATATCTTCTTATTATGCTAAGCAATTCGGGACGAGTTAAAACAATTAATAAATGGACAAAGTGGTGTTTAAAACTGCATATATTGCTAGCAGATCTATTTTCTGGTCTAAAGTGCAGCCGTGACTGGTTTTGAATGTGGGCTTTAGCAGGCAGCCGCTCTCTCCTCTTCCTGGTACTGCGTACCGCCACTGAATCTTTTAGTGGTACGCAGTACGGGACCATACCAGCTATATACCGTTCTGTTCCAGTGTTTGGCTTAATATCAAATCAGTCTGAAAATTTTTACACCGGCCCAACCCTAGCAAGAGGCTGGTACTGTGAAGGAGCAAGGGGTGGATCTGAGAAGCCGATGACCGTATGTCTGTCACTCAAAGCAGCCCGGCCTTAATTATGTGTAACTTTAAGCCATAATAAAATGATAATGGGTACGTAACTTAAAAAAATTCACCCCCTGTACAGTTGTCATGAAGGGGGAAATTAGTTATAGAGGCCAAAACCGTTTTTGTATAAGGCTGTAAATATGATTATTTCTGTTGTAAAGTTGGGCATTTTAACATGGGGGTCTGTGGGGATTGACTCACTTTTCGAGCCATCCTCTAGTGGCCAATCAAAGAACTGCAGTTTTTGGCACTTGCCTGTTGCCTCAGAGGTTTCCCTTTGGTTACAACAGACAGTTTGGGTAACAAGGTCGTTTCCATCTTGTTTTCTCGTTTTCTTTTCCAATTAAGTTTGTTTCCAACCTGGCAGATCATATTGACTGCTTGTGTTTCAGATTTGCAGTATGTTGCAATGTCAAAGTTTCTCGAAGAGTACAATATTATTACAGATAGAAATGATGGCCAAATATGTGAAATTAAAATCAAAGTTGAAATCCACCAAAACAATGGAGAAAAACAGTAACTACTCCTGCTGTTTATTAAGAGTGCTGTGTCTTTTCCACAGATGGTGAGAAGTTACTGTGTGTCCAGGAGTCCACCAACATCAGTCCAGCTGTATCAGACCTCTTCCTGCGGGACTACACAGAGACTGTTTCACTACCCCACTGTGGTCTGCAGTGTGACTAAAGAACTGTATTATACATTCATTATGAACTCTTAGTTTTACTCGTCACTTTATGTGAAAACACTATTGATCTGCATTTTATAGACATCTGTCCTCACTTGATTTTAATGTTATCACCAAAATGTTGACATTGATAGCAGTGCAAAGTTTAGTATCAAAAAGCATACTCAGTAATAATAGAGGCTGTGGATGTTCAAGAAATGCCTTTTAAGTAAAAACACAGTACAAAGTACACAGTATTTAGGGAATACTCTGTTGCTTTTCTTGTCCTGTGGGACTACTTTTCTCATGATTCGCCGTGAGACAGTTGCCTGCTTTGGGACCAGGTGATTGCCTTTGGTGCATTGTGGGTGAGGAGAAGTGAACAAACTTGACCCAAAACAACCAAATACACTGCCTGGATTAACAGAAATCGTAGGCATCACCACTGAGGAAAACAAATGCAGAGTGACACAAACCACTGCATTAACAAAAAACACAAAAACCTGTATGTGTAAAAGTAAACATCAGGGGCTGAAAGAAGGAATGTTTCAGGACTGGAGAGTCTTAAGATGAGCTTGAGTGAGTATTAGGAAAATACACAGAAAAACATTTAGTGCCACAGCTTTACAGTGCACCTGGAAGTCGGGTTGAAAGGGTCAGAAATGCTCCTAAAAGGAACCAAATTTTCACTGACCACAATACCACAGCAAACAGGGAAAATGTTCCCACACACCTTTTGAGCAGCTTCTGATGTCTGGTCTGTTCAAAGTCTGTATTCACTCTATTTAGGTAAACTTAAAAGTCATTTAATTCTTAAATCCCTATAAAATCAAATTGGAGTGCAGTTTTTTTCCAGTCTGTTCTAAAGCTTAGATTTGGGTTTGTCTCTTGCCACCCTCTTTGTCTTTAATGGCCCAGACACACCAAACCAACTTCAGAGAACTAGCGCCAACAAAGGCCCCCTGCTGCATTGTGTGATGTTGCCATGTCTCCATGAACGCACTGCAAAGACTTTAGCCAACAGTCAACCAGCACGTGCCAGTATTTGAATACCTCAAAAAATACCCCTTTTTTCAACAAAATGCTTTAAAGCCTTTTTTTTTTTTTTGTAACTTCTAATGTATTGCCTTCTCGATCGTATTTTGTTCCTCCTCTCCTTTCTTTCTTGCTTTGATCATGTCTTGCCCTACATCATAGTTTATTTTTACTTAGGTCCACTTTTACAACCTGGAAAAACCAGAAGGCCCAGGATGGCATGGCAAAACTTAATGTAACTCAACTTAGTAAGGTGGCATTTAACCGTAATTTGTTTTTCTCCCTCTTCAGTTATGTGCTGATGTAAAACTCTGTGGAAAACTAAGTTCCAGGATTTTATAGTTATGCCTAAAAAGGGTGTGATAAGTAACCCTTCGCTGAAAAGAGAGACACTGATCAAATCATTTATATATGTTAAATAATAAATAATAACTCTCACACCAGCAGACAGCAGTGGTCTGTATTCGTCATCTTGACATTAGTTAGCACATGAACAATTCAGTGTTGAAAGATCAAAGCATATTTACCTTATGTGGCAAGTTTGTTTTGGTCTCACTCCCTCATGACTTCAGCTCTCTGTTTACTTTCCTCACTCATGTGTTTTTTTCTCGTGCTGAACTGAACTGCCAGTCAGTGTTTCATTCACCAACAGACTCTGCCGTTTCCGACGGGACACACTGCACTGACTAGGGTGACAGACGCTCACTGACAGCCCAACATTGACTGAGCGCCGACCTACAGCTTGGTGTGTCAGGGCCTTAAAGGCAAAGTCACATTACATGTCTCCCCAGCAAATATTCATTCCATCTTTAATTCAACTGAAGTTTGCAAGATGAACAAATTTAAGCATGCATTTCCTGATCTGGTGCCATCTCTAGCTGGCAACAATCACCTGCTGTTCAACTTTAACCGGCAAATTTACATGGTTGACCACATGAAACACTGCGAAATGGAGATGCTGTTATTCTAATACTGTTATGTACTTAGTTTTGTGCAATATTAGACTCCCAGATTACAAACTCCATTTCACTTTGTTTACATTCTATTATTGTGCTGTTTAATATTCATTTATTACCCCCATCGAACCTGTGACATCACATTCTAGGGTAGAGTGCAGAGAAATTCTGTTGAACTAAAGGCTAACTTGGCTAATTTTACTGGAGCAGTTCCACATTTCACCTTCCACCTGTCAATAAGCACACACAGGTTACAAAATACTTTATTAAAGCCATAAGGTCTCCTTAACGCTTGACTAAGCATTGACCTCAAATTGAATGTTGACAATAAAATGTTTTGAGAATGAAGACTAATTGAATGGAATGCAATGGTTGGTCCAGTGCTGGTTGTTTTCTTGAAGTAAGCATCTAATAGCTTAGAAGAAATGGTGTCATCACTTATCTGTGATGATTGCTTCTTAACTTAAATTAATATAACCTCGTCATTTCTGCTCATAAATTTGTTTTGTATTTTACATAGTTTCACATAATGATGGGCATGTCCAAAATTTGGCCCGGCGTACCCCCACAGACTGATTTTAGACAGTCCACGTCTTGTCTTTCAAAATATACAGTATTTGACCAACCACACGTTGATTTATAAAGCAAGTTCACTTACTATCTTTTTTGTTCACCTCAAGATGGCAGGACAATCACACAGTTTGTAGACAAGCACCAAGTAGGAACTACGTATGTGGAACTAATGTGTTTTCATGAACAGATGGCAAACAAGCAAACTAACACGTAACAGCAGGCATTTCCTGCTAAGTAGCAGACGGCCACGGTAAAGAGGTGTAAAATCGAAAGTGAGGGAAGCCACTTTTAAGAGCAGTGGAAAGTAGAATTCTTTTTCATTGAATAATAAAACAGTTGCGTTTAAAAAAAAAAAAAAAAAAAAAATTCATATGATGCGAGAAGCTGGTCTCCTGATTTTCACAATATCTAATTTGGCCCCCATTCAAAAAAGTTTGGACACCCGTGTTGTTGGAGGTATCTGTTTAGAGATTTCAAGTATTGACACATAATACCAGCAGCACATTTAAATGTGCTCTTTTTTTCTTTTCTTTTTTTGCCTTTCACATTTTCTGTGCCATGATATTGCTTATTTTAAAGTTTTCTCCACTTGTTTTTATGTATTTTTACCTCCTTGCTATGCTTTCAATATAAAGGTACAAAAATGAAAAGACCAAACATCTAACTTGATCTGAGTGCACAATAGCATGTTTTTGTACTTAACACTCCTGTTAAATTTAACCACATTTGCCTTGCATCATACATTCTCTCAATAGTATGTTGTGATAAACCATTTATTAAAAAATACATAAACTTTGAGTCTGCTTACATGTATCACAGCCTGTGGCTGAATATATTAAAATATCTATATGTGTGTGTGTGTGTGTGTGTGTGTATATGTGTATATATACATATATATATATATATATATATATATATANGAGAGGCACAGTCCTGAATGGCCAGCCAAAGAGGCGATATTGAATGAGTTTTGCCATAAGGTATGAATTGTCAGTGACCCAGCGAGACAGAAAAGCCCAGTCAGCAAGGCTGTGGCCGGCCAGGGCACAGGACACACTGCCAGCAAACAGCTGGAATTAGAAGTAGGTGCTTCAGCATTTACATCAGTGACCAAAGGACTGAATATAAATTCCTTGAGGGGCTCTGTATAATTGTACATGGTACCTGAAAGCAGAAACAGACTCCTCCTCCTCTTAGATGCTGTGCTGCATCCCTGTGAACCACAATTGTGTGGAGTCTCTATGTTTGATGTTATGTAACATCTATTGCCAACACTGCAGTAAGGGGGTTAAGTAGGGATTTGTTTTTTTTAATATTTTCTTCTTTTTTTGCATTTGTTCTAGGTCGAAAATTGAATGTTATTGGAGGGACATCAAAGTTAATCACGATAATAATGTCTGAAATACATTCTTTTTAGAGAGCCGGTTGTTTTGGCTCGGCTCACTAACAAGAGCCGGCTCTTTCGGCTCTCAAGTGGCTTTTTTTGTTGCTTAGATTAATTTATTACCAGCAATAATGTAAAATTATGTTTAAAATGAACTACTAATGTAAAAAAGAACTACATTATATCAAATGTTTATCATGTATGGCTTTACTTATATACTCTACAGAGTACTACAAAAAGAATAAATTATAAAGTACAAAAACAAACATAACTATTTACAATTGAACTTTTAACTATTTTACAACTAACTATTTACAGTGAAACAACATAGAGAAGGTTGTAGGTTAAGGTGGTTGTGGTGGTGTACTGGATGATGCTGTAGACATTGCAGCAGCAGCAACAGTTGCAGTAGACACACTGGCACCTTCATTAATAGCAGGTTCCTTTGCTTGTCTTTTTTTTTCCAATTGCACTGATGGATGAACAGTTCTCGTGTGCCTGTGCAGGTTGTTTGTGGAGCCTGCTCGATATCAGATTTTAATCATTCAGACTAGGGATGCACGATAACTTCTCTTTTAAACCGATACCGATAACGGATAACTTTCAGCTCCTAAAGGCCGATACCGATAACTGATAACCGCTAACACACACACACATATACAGTGTGTGTGTGTGTGTGTGTGTGTGTGTGTGTGTGTGTGTGTGTGTGTGTACACATATATATATATATATATATATATATATATATGTATACACATTTGAGTGTGTATATATATATATATATACACACACACACACACATGTTAGGGATGGCCAATTTACAGTATTTTTGACATTTTATAAACCAAACAGATGTGAAAATAAAATGTAGATTAATTGATTTTTGATATTGTTACTAACTAAAATGATGGTCTTTTTTTGTCATCAGATTTAATGATTGAATAGTTGACTTTGACAGATTTGTATATGAAGCCTGTCGTGCAATTATGGCAGAATTTAATTTCATTAGTAACAAGATAAATCAGGTCATATAAGAGTCCAGAGTGCCATTTTATTTTCAAGTTTAATTTGCCAATTTGACAAAAAGAAGTGTTCATTGTTATAACAGAAACGCAAGCAAGTCCAGTTGCCTACGCTATTAGCACTTACAATGTTATAACAGTGTTTTGTTAAGGGGTGTACTGAAAAAAAATTTTTTAAAGATATTTTTTGGGGCATCTTTGCCTTTAATGGACAGGACAGGTAAGCATGAAAGGGGAAGAGAGAGGGGGGATGACATGCAGCAAAGGGCCACAGGCTGGATTCGAAACCCGGCTGCTGTGGCAACAGCCTTGTACATGGGGCGCCTGCTCTACCCACTAAGCCACCGACGCCCCGTACTGAAAATAAAATTGGCACTGTATTTTTATTTTCATTTTCATTCTGTCAGTATTGACATATATCAAACAATAAAGTTAGATTTTAAATTTGTAATTTAAATCTTTTCAATTGGAAAGTGAGTAATTTGATTACGAGGGTTCATTTTAATATTGGCATCTCTGGACTTCCATAAAAGTATGTAAAACTATCATAGGCTTTTTTTGTATTACACCAAATATCTATCAACAATTTTAGTTCCCAGAAAGTGACATAATGGCTTCTACTCTTTGTTGGCTTTTATTCAGTATTTGCTGAGTATTTATTGCAGATATATTAATGCTGATAGTCCCTTGTAAGTAATGCTATTTTACATGAGCAGCCAACACACCTAACAAGTTCTGGATCACTATAGCTAAAGAAGCGCTATCCTGCTATCTTTAATAAAGAGGAAGGACCTGACTTATAACCGTGGTGTAATTGTAACTTGGGGGTAAAAAAAAAGGAAGGAAGTATCTGCTGTGAACTACTACTGTACATCTAATTTATAGCCACTTTGAACTCCAAACTACCCTGAGGTTAAATGCTTTCACTGTCTAAATAAATCTGCTCTTTAATTAGATTGTCTGCTTGTTCTTGATTTTCTACATGAAATTAAATAAATGCATTCATGACATGTTGATTAAGCTAGGATAGCCTTTACAGTACTAGAACCAACACAGAGTACAGAAGCAGAGCACAAAATGTTCCCAGCTAACAAAAAGTCCAGTATGGCTGTTTTTGCATGCGAGCTATTTAAAAGATACATTAAATAAACTGTGCTTGTGTTTCCTACCCTCCTGACAGCCATTTTTTCCATTCATTTCAGTGTGCTACCAAATAATTAAAAACACTGACTTACCGCCTCGTGGTTGCATGCCTCTACACACCAGTCACATTGCAGTACGTCATGTCTGTGAAAACATGGATGCTTCACACAAACACCTTAAGCACAGAAGGTCTATTAAACACAGTTTCAACGTGGGCACCAAAGAGAAGTGTCACCAATTCAGTATCTGACCAAATTTCTCTCCTTCTGGCCCTGAGTAATGACATTGAATAATGTCCTGAAAATTGTGTTTGCAAAATATTATGATGTCACAGTGAAGTTGACACCTGACCTTTTGAATAGAAAATGTCATCACTTCATTTTATCCTATTAGACATTTGCGTGAAATTTTGTCATAATTAGCATGATTTTCTGAGTTATGGCAAAAAAAAAGTGTTTTGTGAGGTCACCTTTGACCACCAAATTTTAATCAGTTCATTCTTGAGTCCAAGTGGAGGTTTGTGCCAGACTTGAGGATACTCCTTCAAGGCATTCTGGAGATATCATGTTCACGAGAATAAGACGGACACAAGGTCACAGTGACCTTGACCTTTAACCACCAAATTCTAATCAGTTCATCCTTGAGTCCCAGTATATTTTTTGGCTAAATTTGAAGAAATTCCCTTAATATGTTCTTCAGATACCACATTCACAAGAATGCAATGAACAGGGTCACAGTGATCTTGACCTGTAACCTTCAAATTCTAATCAGTTCATTCTGAAACTGCACGTTTGTGCCAAATTTGGGGAAATTCCCTTAAGATGTTATTGAGATATTGCGTCCACAAGAATGAGATGGACGCAAGGCAAGCCCGGTTCTAGGCAGGTATATATGAGGGGGCAGTCATAAATGTGAAGGGGGCATCATGCTCCAGCACATTTTTGCCATAGGTAGAGCTGACAAAGTCACTCACTCACTCACTCACTCACAGGATGTGGGGACACTGTGTGAGTGCCCTATTTATTTTTTTATTTATTTTATATACTTTATTAATCCCCAAGGGGAAATTCAATTTTTCACTCTGTTGTCAATTACACACAGGTCCGAACACACACATGCACAAACTGGACTTAAACATGCACTAAGTGGAGAGATGTCAGAGTGGGCTGCCCATGACAGGCGCTCTGAGCAGTTGGGGGGTTCGCTGCCTTGCTCAGGGGCACCTCGGCAGTGCCCAGCAGGTGAACTGGCACCTCTCCAGCTACCAGTCCACGCTCCATATTCTTGGTTCAGACGGGGGACTTGAACAGGCGACCCTCCAGTTCCCAACCCAAGTCCCTATGGACTGAGCTACTGCCGCCCCGTAGAGGGTGTCAAAGCACTGTGGTCTCAAATGTGCTCGCTGCTTGTTTTGTTGTTGATAACAGTGTGGTTGTTGTTAGCTGTGTGTCCAACCCCCAACCTAAAGAAATGGATTGCACTTTGTCAGGCCTCTTAGGGTCACTGAGGCACACAAATCCCCTGACCACAATAAGGTGGCAATCCCTCAGGGAGGAAAACTGAAAAGTAAAATAAACAAAAAATAAAATCCTTCATCCAGGCACAACCAACATCTTAACATTTATCTTATTGGATGGCCATTAGGCATCTAGACATATGAAATAAATTTGAACCTAATAATTACAATAACCTCACTATAGCCAGTATTTACCAAAGCTAGTCTTATAAAAAAAAACTTCTCAAACTAACAGAACTAACAAACACAACAGATATAGGCTAGAGCAGAACATTTTATATTTTTTTGTTTTGTTTTGTTTTTTTGTCATTTTTTTGTTGTGTTTTTTTTTTTTGTTAGCAATTTAACAGGTTTCTCTTCACTCTACTCTCCTTTGAGCTGCTGAAAGCTGCAGGAGTGAAAAGTTAATAAAAGCATAAATCGCTATGATTATCAAAAAACAGCGTGCAGAACTAGAGGCTGGGCGGGGCTTTACGTAGGGGTCTGGCACACAGGGCATTTGTCCTCAGTATGTGACATGCAGCAGGCACTCATCTCTCGCTGTGCTTGTGTAATTGAAGAAACGTTCACACTGACAGGCTCACTCTCTATGCTCACACTTTGTTGTTAACTATATATTAAGTATCTCATGACACGAGAGCTACGACGAGTTTAACGGAGCTTCACGTTACTGCTGCATTCTGCCTCACTGAGACTGAGAAACCTGATGCAGATGCATCCTGGCTCATTTGCATACTAAACAGTGATTGGGTGTTTACTTGGGGGAGGGTCTCTGCCGACTGCAGACATTAGATCACACACAGCCGGCACACAGCACGGAGTGGAGTGGAGACAGATGAGAAAACTTGTAGTTTTGTGCCTTTTTGGTGGATTTGATTTGAGGGGGCAAGACATTTGTTTGAGGGGGCATTGCCCCCTCTTGCCCCTGCGTAGAACCGGCCTCGACGCAAGGTCACAGTGACCTTGACCTTTGACCAACAAAATGTAATGAGTTTATCGTTGGGTCCAAGTGGATTTTAGTGCTAAATTCAAAGAAATTCCTCCAAGGTGTACTTGAGATATTGTATTCATGAGAATAGGATGGATAGAGGTACAGGCAACCCGAAAATGTAATGCCTCCGGCCATGGCTATCACCAGCACGGAGGCATAAAAAAACTTGACCCTTCCTTGAGTTAGATAACCAATCACAATGAATATCATGCCTGCTTTAACAATCAAACTTATGCTGCCCTATTGCAGTTCAGACAATCAGCTGCATTACTGTGTGACAGTACACATTTGTTTCCAAAAATTCTCTCAATAAACTGGACCTTATCTACCATACTGCCATTCCCTTTGTTAGTGCCCCTTTTTAAAATTCATATCTTTAATCTGTAATCTCTAGTCAACTGGCCATCACTCCCTACCAGGCAACAGATCCACTGGTATCAGTTCATTTATAAGACTATGATTGGTAAAAAAAAAAAAAAAAACCCTCCTTATGTCCACAAACTACCCAACATCTCCAAAAGTATCATAATGTGGTCACTCCTGAAGTCTGCATCTCCTTTGGCCATCACTCATTCCAGTTTCCTAAATACTGGATTGAGTGGCCAAAGATGCTAGAACTCCACACCGTCATTTGTTTACCTTCCTTAAATAGCTCATTACAAGCGACAGTTTCTTATCACTGCACCTGTTTTTGAACTTGCTTCTCCAGAACATAGTACTTGGATCTCGTAGTTGTTGTACACACTGATTAGCCAAAACATAAAAACTACTGACAGGTGACGTGAATAACATTGCTCATCTCATTACAATGGAATGTTCTGCTGAGGAAACCTTGGGTTCTCGGATCGGGGGTACCTCCTGGGTACCAGTGTGTCCCACAAAGGCTATATCAAACTGGGATCTGGGGAATTTGGAGGCCAGTTCAATGCCTTTAGCTCTTTGTTATATTCCTCGTTCCATTCCATGGTGCATTGTCCACTGCCATTGTGGAGTGCTGTTGACATAAGATTTTGTACTTAGTCTGTAACAGTGTTTGGTTGGGTGAAGCACATCAGGTGGCATGGCATCCATATTAATACCAGGACCCTATGTTTTCCAGCAGGACATTACGTAAGGGATAATGTATAGTGAGCTGGTGACTGTTGGAAAAATAACTCCCGACAGGGGAGTTATTTTTCCAACAGTCACCGGCTCACTATACATTATCCCGCTTAGAACATGGCTTACTACTAAAACATTCAAATGTTACAACTGGCATCAATATTATTAAATTGCTGGCAGAGTGTATTGACAGAGGAGAGGCGTTCACCAGGCAAACTGCGGCCGTTTTCTGGAGCGGAGGAGAGGATTTTACCCCACTTCTCCCGGTCGGAGATGCTGGGTGCGAAGGCTGCCCTCACATTTATGGCCAGTGACCAACATGATCTCCCTGCTCTCCAGGCCACCTTGGGAGAGCTGTGTGGACTAACGTTAAATGATTATGATGCTCAGTCTAAGGCTGTTGCTATGGCGTCCCTGGCAACGGAGCAGCAGAGCAGCGGTGATACCTCAAGAAATAAACACCGCAGAATTTTGTTGATTGACCAATCAGAATCAAGTATTTAAGAGCGCCATGTTCTAAATTGTAATAACTTTATCAATGTTATTCACTTTACCCACCAGGGGCCTTATTTTTTTGGCTGATTGGTGTATACTGTATATACTGTGATGTTTTAATTTAGTTTCATGTTGTTTTACTGCACCAGCTGTATCTGTGTTTTAATGTCTTGTATCAACTTGCCTCCTGTGGCTGCCTCTTGGCCAGGTTATTATTTTAAAGGAAAACTGTTTCTCAGTTGACTTATCTGGTTAAATAGGGGTAAAATAAATAAATGAATAAACAGGGATGTAACTCTTATGTGACAGTCTACATGATGTTGAAGTGATACATTACCCAATGTGAGCAAGTTCCAAGTAATCCAACATTATCAAATGTCTGACCATGAACTCCAGGTTTGTCTCCTTGTTACACCAGCTTTAACAGGTCAATAATAGAGTGCCGAAGTCACGCCCCTTCCGGTAGAGCTCATGGGACCTTAGTTTGGAAAAAATATGAATGGCAGTGAATGGGGAGAGCAATATTATCTTTTGTTCCCATTTGAGTTGACCACACAGTTTTACCACAAAGTATGACTTTCTTGACCTTAAAATTTATGTTTTAAATTCATTAACAACATATTTAGATTTCATGTCGCAACTCAAACGGGAACAAAAGATAATATTGCTCTCCACATTCACTGCCATTCATATTTTTTCCGATCTAAGGTCCCATGAGCTCTACCGGAAGGGGCGTGACTTCGGCACTCTATGGGTGCAGCATTGCCCTATTATACACCAACATCTGCAGTGAATAACAATGGTAATGTTTTTCTACAACCCCAGGTTCTGTAGTAACCCTGTTGTTTTCCAGTTGGTTTCTGTGCATTTGACATTAGCATGACAACAGCATTCAGAAATAGCAAAACTTGCATGTTATTTTTATTCAAACTTTTAATTAAGAAAATGTTTTTTAGGCCAACTTAGAATTAAACCATATTGAGCTGCCCTGTTTCTGAATTGTGTACAGCATTTCTACGCTAGAGTGTTACCTGGCCCCATGTTTGCTTTGTGGTCATTTAAGATCAGATCAGATCAGATCAGATCAGATCAGATCAGATCAGATCAGATCAGATCAGATCAGATCAGATCAGATCAGATAAGATAAGATAAGATAAGATAAGATAAGATAAGATAAGATACACTCTATTGTCCCCTAGGGGAAATTTGATTAGGACTCCAGTGCTGGTACATGTAGCTGCTTACATGGTGAATAAATAATTAATAAATAAAAATACAAATCTAGGCCACAGGCCACATATTGCACATGATGCATCATAGCCCTTACACATGATCTGCATGAGGTCTATATAAACATACACACATACAGTAATCTTTAAAACATACACACACACACTCTCGCACACATCAATACAGAACCTCAACATTACTTTACAACCCCTGTGGGTTTAGAAGCATTTAGAATCCTGATTGAGGTAGGCACAAATTAATTCTTAAAACGATTCAGCCTGCAGAGGGGAAGTCTGTAGCGTTTGCCAGATGGTAAAAGTTCATTCTTGGGAGTAAAGGACATGGGTCTCATCAGACAAGATTCTCTGCACCTGTCTGAGCAAGGACTGCTCATAAATAGCCTGCAAAGGGGGCCTTTCAGACCTCCCTATCACTTAAAGTTACATAGAGTTGAGGGGAACCGTAGACTGTAAAAAATAATCTGTGTTACATGGGTTTTGCCACCATGCCACCTCTTCAGGAGACTAGCCACAGGTCCTGAGTCCTGGGGCAGGGAAGAGGATGACGATACATGACACAGATACAGGAAATGATAAAATAATTTCATCATGCCGCTCTTCAAGACTTTTCAAATGTTACTGGACCTAATGAATCAAATCCTGAAAGTAAAATGAATGATTTTTGATGCTCAAAAAATGTATCCACTGATTTATCCATGATCATCCATGATTTACAGATGTCTCTTTCCCAATATAAATCTATGGTGAAATTTTTTTTTGAGCCGCAGGTCATCATGTGATGGACTCAGAAGTTGTAATTCTGCTTTTTGCCGGGTATAGGCCAGGCCCCCAGGTAGTGGCCAAACAGTGGAATTACAACTACGGAGCCGGTCACGTGACGCCATCAGGCCCAAAAAACGTTTTCCCATTGACTTACATTGTGAAAGAGTCTGTAAATCAGTGAATACATTTTGTCTGCAATGACTTGTTTCACTATCAGGATTTGATCCATTCAGTCCAGTATTTGAAACGTGTAGAAGAGACGCAAGTTTAAGTCATTTTATTCCAATTCAAGGCAGCAGAGCGCTAAACTGGAAGCAGCCAACTTGACTGGCAGAAGTCTCTAATCTAATGCACCTGCTCTATAGGCTCAGTGATGCAGAAGCAGTGCAGATCATCCAGGTAGTTTTATAGTTGGCAGCTGAACCATTTGGTTTCATGCATACTGACTAACTTTAATAGAAATAAACAGGGGCTGCCTCTAATGCTGTATCCAAGTCTTTTTATAAATCCATGACCTAAACTCTGTAAATCTGAGGTTTATGATTATGTTACCAATTGAATGTCATGGTGGTAGCGACTTGTCAATGGATGACACCATCCTGTCACTCACTCAATTAAAATTAACTTTAAGCCTCCTTTAAATGTAAACAGATGGGTTATTTAAAAATTCACCCCCTGTTCAGTTGTCATCTCCTCTGTGAATGCGCCTTCTTAAATGTGGATATTGCTGATGAACTATCTTTGAACTATTGAACTATTTTCTGTTTGGGACAGTTGAACCTACCGCCTTGATGTGGAGCGCTGTCAGTCCCTGTGCGGTGCTACTAGGTTTATATATTAGACTACTGCAACTTCTCCTTTTCTCTTTCTGTTTTTTGGCACTACGACCAAGCGGTTCTCCTCCTCAGTTGCTATATTACTTATCAAAAAAAACTGCCCAGAGGACACCCCTACCTTTCTTTTTACTTTTTTGCGTATCAACAACTCTCCTTATAGGTTGTGGGGCTAAGAATGAATCTGCTCGAATGGGACCAGAAAACCTGTTTATGTACGATCGGTGTGTGTGTGGTCTTACTTGTTGTGCCTGTGTGTGTGCATGTCTGTGGGCAAGCTTGGCTATGCGTGTGTGTGTGTGTGTGTGTGTGTGTGTTTTTGTGTGTCCACTTGTCGTCGTCTATGTGTATGTTTATGTCCCTGCCGGTATAAGCGTTGCACAAAAATTCCGAATATTGACTTGCATCTGTCATCTGCATCTATGTTGACATAGATGGAAATGGAGATTATACCTGATGCTGTATTGACAACACAAAAGTAGTAACATAAACTGCAAGTAATATGACCCAGAACAACTCAAATGCCTAGATGCTTGTCATGATTTATCCTTGATGCATATTAACATCAGAAGTCTAAACAGTACACATCATTCCGAGCTTATTTCTTTCCTTTATATCTCAGAATGTGATTTTGATATCATTGGTTGTACTGAAACATGGATTAGCAATATGTCACATCTTGATACTTTGAACCTTGATGGATAAAAAACTACCATAAAGATAGATTAGGTCAAAAAGGTGGTGGGATATGTCTTTAAAGGACAGACTCCAGGTAACTGTTTGCGACAAACTTGCCATTAATGATGATAGCTCTGACTCTCTTTTTATAAAGATTGACATTGGAAATTGCAAAAATCTCATGGTTGGAATAATCTGTTGCCCACCTGATTCTAATTTGGATGTGTTCAGAGATAAACTTGAGGAAACCCTTTATGCTATAAACCAATTTAACAAAAATTGTATCATGTTAGGAGACTACAATACAGACATTTCTAAGGATGACGGTCACAAACAAGACTTCTTAAATACTCGGCACTCCTTTTCCTTTTTTCCAACCATAAATATTCCAACTAGAGTTACACCCTCCTCTCAGTCTATAATTGACAACATTGTCACAAACATTCAGAATACAAAGCTGGAGTCTGGTGTTGTCCCTGTTGATATATCTGACCACTATCCATTGTGCTGTTTCTCAACACCGGTTGCAAACATACATCATCTCGTACAAAAATCAAAACAAGAATTATAAAAGATAGAACTCTGAAACAATTATGTGAATATATGGGGACCAGGACATGGAATGATATCTATAAGGCTAATGATCCGGGCACTGCTTATGACAGCCTCATCAGTGGAATATCAGACTCAATCCAACATACTATCCCTGAGAGGACTGTCATGAGCAGAAATAGTGATCAAAATCCATGGCTCACGAAGGGGATTTTAAATTCTATTAAATCTAAAAATAAGTTATATAAGCAGTACATTAAAAATCCTAGTGCAACTAATAAAGATAAATATAACATGACTCTAAAAGGACAAAAATGAGTGAAGTTGAACTTGCTGAGAATTTTAATGAGTACTTTGCTTCCACTGGTGAAAATCTAGCCAAAGAAATAATTGCTCCTCCGGGTGTTTCCTGTATACAGTGTCTTACAGGTAATTACCCTAACTCCTTTTTCATGAATCCTACTGATACAAGTGAACTTCTTCAAATCATTTCTAAACTAAAAGGTTCACATACAGTTGATGCAGATGGGATATGTAGCAAAATTGTCAAAACCATAGCACACATAATTGTCAAACCCCTTGCTCACTGCATAAATTTATCGTTATTACATGGTATTGTCCCAAAAATGACAAAAATAGCTAGAATCATACCAATATTTAAATTTGAAGATAAAAATAATTTATGTAATTACTGTCCTGTATCTGTTTTAACTACTCTGTCAATGGTATATGAGAGAATAGTGTATAACAGACTAAGTTATTATCTGGACAAATTCAATGTTCTCTGCATAACACAGTATGGATTTAGAAAAAGGAGTACCACATGTATGGCCATACTGGACCGAGAAAATAAATGATGCTATTGAAGAGGGAGATTATGGGATTGGTGTTTTCCTGGACCTATCAAAGGCCTTTGACACTTTAGACTCTACTATTCTGTTAACGAAGTTACAACATTATGGTATCAGAGGTTTGGCGCTCAACTGGTTTTCAAGCTACTTGCAGCACAGTTTGTAAATATAAATAATCATAACTCGTGCCATACGGACATCAAATATGGGTCCCCCAGGGCTCAGTTTTGGGGCCTTTGCTCTTTATTACATATATATATATATATGATTTCACAAATTGCTCACCTATATTATACAAAGTAATCTTTGTGGACAATACAAATTTGTTTCTTTCCTATAAAAATTTACATGAACTGCGAGAATTATTAAATAATGAATTGTTAAAAGCTGACTTTTGGTTCCGTTGCAATAAGTTATTGCTTAATATCACTAAAACAAATTATATTTTGTTCAGCTCCAATAAAAACATACCTTCCGATCATCTCAATATTGAGATAAGGGGGAAAGAAATAAAAAGAGTATACACCACAAAATTCCTAGGGGTCCTCATAGATGAGTCTCTCAGTTTCAAACAGCATATACAGTATTTAGTAGCACAATTATCTAAATATGTTGGTTTATTTTATAAAATTAGACACTACCTGCCAGTATCTACTCTTTTTAGTATCTATCTCTATTTGAACCCCATATCAATTATTGTAATGTTATTTGGTGTAACATGTTCCCCAGCTATCTTAAAAAACTCAAAACCTTGCAAAAGAAAATCATAAAAACCATATCTTGGTCCAGGTTTGATGCCCCTTCACGCCCTCTGTTCCAGCGCTATGGTCTTCTTAGACTTGCAGAGTTGAACTACTATCAAAACGCCTGTCTAATGTATGAAGTCGTGCACAAAAGAAATCCCAGGCTGTCTGAGCTTGTCCCTGTCTGCTGGCCCCTACATGCTCACAATACCAGAAACAAACATCTAATTATGGGAAAAAATAGAAGACTTAAACATACTAGTCTGAGAGCTGTTTGTAGGGGCCCGCACATATGGAATGAGCTAGAGGAAAGCACAAAAATGTTACTATTCTCCTCCTTTAAGAGAACTGTAAGGGAGTATCTCCTAAATTCCTATGTCACTTGACACTTAATGATTTGGTCCCGTCGGGGTCCTAGATCTGTTTTTGTATTTGGCCACAGTATACGAACAAGAGGCCTGACGGGGTCAAAGTTCATGATTGAATATGGATTCAGATTCAGATTCAGAATACTTTATTAATCCCCGGGGGGAAATTGTTTAAGGAGCGACTGGAACAGGCTGCATACACCGCGGCGCATGCGCACTAATCCTATATTTATTATATTTATATTATATTATTATTATATTATATATAGGATATTTACTGGCTTGTGATTCACTTTGTTCGTTGTTTGTCTATGGATGTTGAATGTATATGTTGTCTTGTGTATGTTACTTGTCTCCTATGTATTCTAGTCATCTGTAGCTCTGCAGCTACCTGGTTCACTACTGTCATACCTTATTTCCATTTTTAATCAGGCTCCCTCCTCGTCGTCGTCGTCGTCTTCCTCCGCTTATCAGGGTCCAGGTCGCGGGGGCAGCAGCCTCAGCAAAGAAGCCCAGACAGTCCTCTCCCCAGCCACTTCGGTCAGCTCTTCCGCGGGAACCCCGAGGCGTTCTCAGGCCAGCCGGGTGATGTAGTCCCTCCAGCGTGTTCTGGGGCGGCCCCGAGGTCTCCTCCCGGTTGGACATGCCCGAAACACCTCCCAAGGGAGGCGTCCGGAAGGCATCCTTACCAGATGCCCGAACCACCTCAACTTGCTCCTCTCGATGTGGAGGAGCAGCGGCTCTACTCCGAGTCCCTCCCGGATGTCTGAACTCCTCACCCTATCCCTAAGGCTGAGCCCAGCCACCCTGCGGAGGAAACTCATTTCGGCCGCTCTTACTCGCGATCTCATTCTTTCGGTCACCACCCAGAGCTCGTGACCATAGATGAGGGTTGGAACGTAGATCGACCGGTAAATCGAGAGCTTCGCTTTCTGGCTGAGCTCCCTCTTCACCACAATGGACCGGTTAAGCGCCTGCATCACTGCTGATGCCGCCCCAATCCGCCTGTCAATCTCCCACTCCATCCCACCCTCACTCGTGAACAAGATCCGGAGATACTTAAACTCCTCCACCTGAGGAAGGACCTCCCCCCCCCGACCTGGAGTGGGCAATCCACCCTTTTCCGGCTGAGGACCATGGCCTCAGACTTGGAGGTGCTGATTCTCATCCCAGCCACTTCACACTCGGCTGCGAACCGTCCCAGCGAGAGCTGGAGGTCACTGTTCGATGGAGCTAGGAGGACCACGTCATCCGCAAATAGCAGGGACGAGATCCTCCCGTCACCGAACCTGACACCCTCCACCACTCGGCTGCGCCTAGAAATTCTGTCCATAAAAGTTATGAACAGAACCGGTGACAAAGGGCAGCCCTGGCGGAGTCCAACCCTCACCGGGAACAGGTCCGACTTACTGCCAGCCACGCGAACCAGACTCATGCTCCTTCGGTACAGGGACTGGATGGCCCTTAGCAAGGGGCCACCAACCCCATACTCCCGGAGCACCCCCCACAGGATGCCCCTGGGGACACGGTCGTAAGCCTTCTCCAAATCCACAAAACACATGTGGACTGGTTGGGCAAACTCCCATGCCCCCTCCAGCACCCTGGCGAGGGTAAAGAGCTGGTCCACGGTTCCGCGTCCGGGACGAAAACCACATTGCTCCTCCTCAATCCGAGGTTCAACTATCGACCGGACCCTCTTCTCCAGCACCCTGGAGTAAACCTTACCGGGTAGGCTGAGGAGTGTGATCCCCCTGTAGTTGGAACACACCCTCTGGTCCCCTTTCTTGAAAATGGGGACCACCACCCCGGTCTGCCACTCCAGAGGCACTGCCCCCGATGTCCACGCAATGTTGCAGAGGCGTGTCAGCCAGGACAGCCCTACAACATCCAGAGCCTTGAGATATCCAGGACGAATCTCATCCACCCCCGGGGCTCCGCCGCCTCGGAGTTGTTTCACTACCTCAGCAACTTCTGCCCCAGAAATTGGACGACCCGCCCCCGAGACCCCCGTCTCTGTTTCCTCACTGGAATACGTGTTGGTGGGATTGAGGAGCTCCTCAAAGTATTCCTTCCACCGCCCGACAATGTCCTCAGTTGACGTCAGCAGCTCCCCGCCCCCACTGTAAACAGTGTGAGCAAGTTGCCGCCTTCCCCCCCTGAGGCGCCGGACGGTTTGCCAGAACCTCTTTGGAGCCGATCGATAGTCTTCCTCCATGGCCTCACCGAACTCCTCCCACGCCCGAGTTTTTGCCTCAACGACTGCCGCTGCTGCGCTCCGCTTGGCCCGCCGGTACCCGTCAGCTGCTTCCGGAGACCCACAGACCAACCATGCCCTGTAGGCCTCCTTCTTCAGCCTGACGGCTCCCCTCACCTCTGGTGTCCACCAGCGGGTTCGGGGATTACCGCCGCGACTGGCCCCAGCGGCCTTGCGGCCACAGCTCACAACAGCCGCCTCGACAATGGCAGAGCGGAACAAGGCCCATTCGGACTCAATGTCCCCCTCTGCCCTCGGGACGCGGTCGAAGCTCTCCCGGAGGTGGGAGTTGAAGATCATCTGGACAGGTTCTTCCGCCAGGCGTTCCCAGCAGACCCTCACTGTTCGTTTGGGCCTGCCAGGTCTGCGCGGCGTCCTCCCCCACCATCTGATCCAACTCACCACCAGGTGGTGATCAGTTGACAGCTCTGCTCCTCTCTTCACCCGAGTGTCCAGAACATATGGCCGCAGGTCAAATGATACGACTACAAAGTCGATCATTGACCTGCGACCTAGGCTGTCCTGGTGCCACGTGCACCGATGGACATCCTTATGTTTGAACATGGTGTTAGTTATGGCCAAACTGCGACCCGCACAGAAGTCCAATAACTGAACACCACTCGGGTTCAGATCGGGCAGGCCGTTCCTCCCAATCACGCCCCTCCAGGTCCCGCTGTCATTGCCCACGTGAGCGTTGAAGTCCCCCAGCAGAACAATGGAGTCCCCGGTCGGGGCGCTGTCCAGCACCCGTCCCAGGGACTCCAAAAAGGGTGGGTACTCTGAACTGTTGTTCGGTGCATAAGCACAGACAACAGTCAGGACCCGTTCCCCGACCCGAAGGCGCAGGGAAGCAAC
This sequence comes from Epinephelus moara, assembly GCF_006386435.1. Classification (NCBI taxonomy): domain Eukaryota; kingdom Metazoa; phylum Chordata; class Actinopteri; order Perciformes; family Serranidae; genus Epinephelus; species Epinephelus moara. The sequence continues at coordinate 33,749,922 of NC_065527.1, read as the reverse complement.
CCTTTCGTCTACCGGGGTAAACCCCAACGTACAGGCAGAGAGTCTGGGGGCTATCAGAAAGCCCACCCTGGCCCTCCGCCTCTCACCCGGAGCAACTCCAGCGAAGGAGAGAGTCCAACCCCTCTCAAGGACTAGGGTNTCGTCTACCGGGGTAAACCCCAACGTACAGGCAGAGAGTCTGGGGGCTATCAGAAAGCCCACCCTGGCCCTCCGCCTCTCACCCGGAGCAACTCCAGCGAAGGAGAGAGTCCAACCCCTCTCAAGGACTAGGGTTCCAGAGCCGGAACTATGTGTCGAGGTGAGGCCGACTATATCTAGCCGGTAGCGCTCAACCTCTTCCACAAGCTCCGGCTCCTAGCCAGAGAGGTGACATTCCATGTCCCAAGAGAACAACTTCTGTAACCGAGGATCGGACCGCCAAGGCCCCCGCCTTGGTCTGCTGCCCAATCCACATTGCACCGAACCCTTCTGGATCCCTCTGCGGGTGGTGGGCCTGCAGGGGGACGAGCCCATGTAGCCGGTTCGGGCTGGGCCCAGCCGGACCCCATGGGCGAAAGCCCGACCACCAGGCGCTCGCACATGGGCCCCAACCCCAGGCCTGGCTCCAGGGCGGGGCCCCGGTAACTCTCCGGGCCGGGTACACATGTCCTTGTTTGTATCCATCATGAAGGGTCTTTTGAACCGTTCAGGCTCCCTCCTAAAAGCTTAAATAGCTTCTTTGGGAGACCTGATTCATGCACACCTTGATAAAGTCCTGAAGACCCAAGTGTATTTATTTTGTGTGTGTGTGTGTGTGCGCGTGTGTGTGTGTGTAAATAAACCATTCATTCACTCATGAATGTTGAAATTAGCTATTGAAACCAAAACCTTTTTTGTACCAGGCTGTAAACATGTTTATTTCTGCTGTAGAGTTGGGCATTTTAACATCGGGGTCTGTGGAGAGTGACTGGCTTCTGGAGCCAGCCTCAAGTGGCCATTAGAGGAACTGCAGTTTTTGGCACTTCGATGTTGTTCCTCCGCAGGCTCCACTTCACTCAGCTGCCTGACAAACCCGCTGCTTCTTCCCACTTTAACCTGAATAACAAACCGGGGCTCGGCTCTCCTGTTGGATCCAAACGGAGAGCCGGGGCTAGCTGGGAGGCTAGTGGAGGCTAACTGGCTGTGCTTCCCTCCGGTCATGCTGCGGCTAATGCTCCGCTAGCCTCCCAGCTAGCCCCGGCTCTCCATTTGGATCCAACCAGAGCACCGAGCCCCGGTTTGTTATTCAGATTAAAGTGGGAAGAAGCAGCAGGTCTGTCAGGCAGCTGAGTGAAGTTGAGCCTGAGGAGGAAGCACCGGTTAGCCCCGGTTTCACTACAGGCAGATTAACTTGCTACAGGAGCAAGTAAATAAAACCTGAACAGCCAATCAGAGTGATCTCTCTCACCGTCAAGCTCCGCTGCCGATTCAACATGCTCAATTGGCCGAAAAGCTGCCAACAGGGGTCCGACTAGTGCCAACGGTGCGGGACACACCGCGGAAACTAGGGCAACAGACGCTCACCGATGGCCCGACATTGGCCGACAGCTGACCGTCGCCCTGGTGTGTCAGCACCTTTAGGGAAACTGCAGGGTCTGGTGAATACTTACTGTTAGTCACTGAGAGACAAATTTTCACATCTAACCCATAGTTCAATTATAAAAAAAATAGTGCAGCTTTAAGGTCCTTATCATGTCCATTAATATTGTGCCATAGTAATGCACATCCCCACATTCCCAGGCAAAGCTACAATCATTCATATTACCACCTGACCTGAAACCAAGTGAACCTGAGGTTTTTGGGGGCAATGGGGCAGGTGCTTGTTTTATTCAGTTAGTAATTCAGCCTTGGATCAGATTGAAAAGGGACATCACCATATCATTTTTAAATATTTATGTTATAAGGCAGATAATTAAATTGAATCATCTTTTTAAAATGATCACTCTCTCTCATCCACTTTTCTGTAGGTGAGAAGAAATAGAGGATGTTTCCTTTAACTCTATTATATCCTTAAGGCCACAGTGGGGACTACAAAGGTATGCTTGAGTGTTATACTCTGTGATATATATCACACACCTGTAGGCCAATTTAATCACTGTTTAAAACTTTAATTCACATTAAATCTGCTCTCATTATGCTTAATAGTATATACAGAAAGGTGCATTACCAATACAAGAACAATGTACGTAACACTGTCAGTGTGTATATATAGTACAGAAAGTGGTGGCATAAATTAACAGAGTGTAATTCACACTACTGTCACATATCAAGCATGTTCTGAAACTGTAGGGTGGGGGTGGGGGTGGGGTGGGGGGGGTGGTGATGATGATGATGATGATGATGATGATGATGAAGAAGAGTTATCAGGTGAGTTCTGACATGAGTACAAAGCCTAGGCCAGAAGTCATGCACCTTCACCTGTCCTGTCCTGTACTATGATGCAGTCCCATACATACAATTATAGAACGCGGCGTCTTTATTAAGTTACCTCACAGCAAAAAAACATAAGTCAGTCATCCTGCAGAACACAGTAGGAAAAGCAAAATACCCACTGTCTTTAAACAGACTTCTGAAAGTCAAATTGTAGATTTTATTTTATGACCAACATGCAGCTGAATATAATGACAACCTATGGGTGCTTCCTCCAAGGAGTTAAGTGAATGTGTGCATTGACAGATATTCAGTTTTCTTTTTTGTTCACACTGGTGTTGATAACTCAACCATCTTCCATTCTGACATCACTCATTAACATCCTCTGCAAAGGACGAACTCTAAAAAACAATTCTTCGAATGACAAGATGTCATCATTTCTAGGATTGTCCAGTAAATACAATAGAGTTATCTAAAAATTTAGTCAGGTTTCATCAAATCTAATGCTGTCAAGATATTCAACAAAAACAGACTGATCTGTACTCAATCATTACAGCAAACTGACAATTACAGCTCTGCAAAAAGAAAAAAGGTTTCATGTCAGAAGGTTTGGGTGAGAAGGTGAGAGCTAACCTAGCAGCCTTTGAACTTAGGGGACTGATTTTAGTACAACTACAAGGCTGCCTTCTCTCAAGTCTTGTTTCATGACTACCCAGGCCCCATTCTTCACATGTAGTTGAACTAACCCAGGCTGATACAATGTTAGCCTGATAAAGTCACCTAGCTAATTCTGTTCTTCCAACATAGGTGAGGGATGTATTTTTCAATCAGTTCAAGTTCTCTCATAATAGCAAACTACTATTTTGAAAAGCAACATGAGTCATGAATAGAATCAGCACAGATATTAACTGCTGCCATTGCTCTGCATACTTTTAAGTGAGTGAAGTCCCTCATCTTCAAACATACACTGACAATAATGAAAAAATACTGGATTTTAAAAATGTTTTAATAATATGAGACAATATTATGTATTCTAATGTACCAGCTAATATCAGCCTGACTGTTTTATCGGTCTTTAGTTCTGACTATTAAACTCCATCTTGGACTGCCAAAGCCTCTGTTAAATGACAGGCCCTCTGAAACGAGATACATTAGTGTTCAGTAATCTGATGGACTGATCATTGTTAAAATTGCCTCTAATATCATTGCAACTGACAGCTTACATCCAGGTGTCAATAATTTATACATTCATACATTTACACAGTTTAGTGTCTAAAGGACATGTATTGTGATTACATTGTTATAATAACAGAATCTTCAAACCAAGTTTGAAGCAAGTTATTTTTTTTTTTTTTTGTATTTCATGATTTGCATTTTAGAATGCATATGAACATGTATATATTGTGATTACCACATTGCTGTAAATCAAACTGAGAATTACCCCAACAGGTCTTGATATCTCAGTTATCTCATTTTTTTTCTATTTTTTTTTTTTTGGTAATGGTTTATTTTACAGTATGTCACCCAAGTACAGTACAGTTTTACATTCATTTCTTAATGAGGAACTGTTCTTCATTTATGGGGTATTGAGTGACTGGCAGAAAATGCATGTCCCTCCCTCCACCATAAATCAATTATTAGATTTTAGAAACTTACCCTCTGATGTTCTAAAATAAAAGTTGAAGACAAAATTCTGGCGCTGAAAAAAGCTTCAGTTTTCCCTCTTGTCCTGCATGCTCATTAGTTCATGTGAATGGTTAATTTCTAGGAAACTTTTGTATGACATGTAGAATAAAGTGATTTTGATGAAATATACTATTTTTTCTGATTTTGTTTTCTTCCTGATGGAAGCGTTTGTCACACATGATTTATCCAAGGACTGTTGTAAATCTGAAAATCTATGAAATCAATCAAATGAAATATCGATGAAAATTTGTGTTTTTACAGTTTCTGGCTGTGATAAATTTTGTAATTTTGGCAATTTTCCAGGAAAATATGCCTTCCAAACTGTGGGCGGGTTTGAAAGGCATGTTTTCTTTAAAAATTGTAAAACTTTTTTTGCCCAAATTTGGAATATTGCCAAAAAAATGAGAAAGCATGTGTTCTTTAAAAAAAATTAGCTGGAAAGTAAATACAAAATACAGCCATTTAAATTTGGATGCTTCTCCCCTAAACCAAAATAAAATCATTTAAAGGTTATTACTGGAAAGCTTTCTCCTCATTTATGTTGGAATAGTGGAATGGATTACATACATTGATTGCACATTTTGCATGTTCAGATGACCTGCTGTGCTCTGATTTAAGACTCTTAGGGTTACAAAAGCAGTTCATTGGAATCAGTTAATCTGAGGCATATTAAGTGAACACCTATCCTTATAATTACTACAAATGAAACTGCTCGAAACTTCCAGACAGTTATTTAGAAGTTAAGAGTCTGCCCAAAACCAGCGGTCCTTAGGATGTATGAGGAGAACCTATAAAACAGGTAAATTCATGATCCATTTAACAGTGAAATCTGTTGATCAGACATCAGCTCCACATGAAATTAAGGTGAGGCTGGAAGGACAGAAAAATCCGGTCATGTTTCATCTTCAACAATAAAATTATTATCAGTGTAGTTAAACACATAAGAAGATGAGGCCGAACATGGATTAAATAATCTGGGTTAACTACATGTAAACCAGCCAAAATGATCTAGCGAATTTGGTCCTTCAGTTAGACTGTATTTCATGATGTAGCCTGACTGATCATTTATATACTGTAGGTATTTTATTCTTTATTGTGAAAGTTAAGTTGTGAAGGTCAATTAGGCCATGTGATATGTCTTAAGTTTTACATGTTCTCAACGTATCAATATTTCTCTATTGTAGTATTTAAGGAAAGGACCATATCACTTCACTGGTTACCTGGGAGTTTTAAAGCCTTGATCAGACAGCCTCATGCCTGTGATCTGCTAACTCCCACAGGGAGTTCCTCCGGTGGGGTCCTATGAATGGTTCCAAAATCTCTGTCACTAAAGGTGACTGTGCCTTTGCTGTCAGAACCCATCCGCTGTGCAACTCAGAACTCAGCATCTTCTTTTAAATCTCTTATCTCATGTCTTTTTTCTTAACTGAAGGTATTTATTTTTGTAATTATTCATTTCATCTTGTTTTATATCTTGTGTTTTGGAATTACTTTTATATTTGTTTTTAATGTAAAGCACTTTGTAACTTTGTTTTGAAATATATAAAATGTTATCACTACTTAAACAGAACTGAAAAATCCAGGCTTGTTTTAAATCATTGACTGTTAAGTCAAGTTAATGAAGTTGTCTGCATATGAAGAACAGGGCCCCGGCACTAGCTTTTCCCATACTGATCACATATGTCTAACAGATTATACTTATAGTGCTAAAAGCATGGAGGGTAAGAATGTCAAAATGTTGTGTCAACAAAAGTTGGCATTAACTTTAAAACTGGTCTACGAATCAGAAACAGCAAATACTCAACTAAATACATAAGGAGATCTTTGTTGATGTACACTCCACTCTCTTTGTTTTATTATTATAATTCTCACATACTGGTTTGTAATTGCAATGTTACTACACATGCTGTGGTCCACTGCATGTCAAGTATTAGCAAGTGTAGAATTAAGACCAGCAAATAAATAAGAAAATAAAAAACAATGTGCTATATTATATACAATCGACTCTGCCACTTTGTCAAAAGGAAAATACACAGGTGGACAGCATTTTATGGCCTCTCTATATCCATCTCTTCAAACTGCTAATATTCTGCATGCTGCACTCCAGAGACGCCTCACAGTCAGAAAGTCCAGTATGCTGCAGAGGAAAGTGCAACCAGACTGCATTTCCTGCGGGAATTAGCAGCATGGAGTCTGGGCAAAGATCTGTAAACTCTGCAAAGCTCTAATGATAAAGACATTTACATTTTTTAGCTAATTCATAAGAAATCACAAAGACTTTATATTACTGCTGATGGTCGTTTTCCAAAGCACAGCAAACTCTTTTAGAATTTTCAATAGGCAGCCATTGGTTTCCACTTGTTCTACCACAGTATGAAAATCTAACTTTTAGAGACCTGGAGCTCGACATCCATATTACATGCTCTGCAGTTCTGTAATTTACATAAGTGAGATTTGTAGTGAAGGGCAGGAAAAAAGCCAAAACATGCAAAAATACTATTATAGTCATCAATCTGTATGTTAAAGGGTTAAACATTTGCAGTTGCTGCCATTCCATGCTAATCAAGTTAGCTGGCACTGTATCATGTTTCAACTGTGAAGAGGAGAGAGGAGAATTTCCTGTTAGGCTCACTTAGTAGCCCCTGTTGTCTTTCAACATGGTGACATCACTACACGCCTACACAACAGAAGGACCTCAATGTCTTTTTACGCTTTAGCTCGTTGATTACATCAGACATCGTTTACATTACTGATGCCGACCATTTTACAAAGCACACTGCACTCTTTTAGGGCTCTTATGATTATTTTTGTCCCCACTCTCAGACTCTGAAAATCCCGCTTGTAAAGGCATGAAACTTGCTGGTCTTTTGTAATCATTCCATTCATTTTTTAAATTGTCGTAAAAGTCTAGTTACCACTGGGTGGTAAATAAAGGTGTAAGTGCAGGCTGATTAAGCATTAACAAAAAAACAAAATGATTGACTAAAAAGTTTAGATTTATAATATACTTATACTTTAGCATATATTTGTTACACTACTATCTTTGGGTTTTGGATAAAACCCAGATTTAGATGTCACCTTATAGATCTCCAAAATTTGTGATGGCTGTTATTCTAATTTTTTTGCAATTCTGAAGACCAAACAATGAATAAATTACCATTAAATTTCAGTTAAAATCCTTGACCCAATTAAACACCCAGTCCCTTTTACTAGCCCAGCATGGTTACACATTTTGACAAATATACACCTGTCTCAATTAGATGCATGGTCTGGTTGCCAAGCAGTTAATTTTCATAAAAGTTCCTTAAATTATGTGTCCATTCCTTGATTACACTGTAAGTTATTCATATTCCTTTAGTCCATAATGGTCCCTATATCAAAAGAATCAAAAAGGTTTTTCATAAAAATGATTCCAAGTTGTGAGTATTGTTTCAACAGGATGAAGTGCTATTGTGTTGGTATGCCAGGTGCCATAATCCTCCAGTGCCATAACTCCTGTTGATTTCAGTGATTTAAGCAAATGATAGCCCGGGAAATTTAACGGTAATTGAAAAACATCAAGTAAAAATAAATACAGGGTTCTCACACTTTTTTATGGACAAAATTTTCAATTTTTTCCTTGACCTTTCAATGTGTGATAATAAAGTTTTTTTTTCTTAGCCCACTTGGCTGGTGTTTTTAAACATGGGTTTCAAACCCTATTCAGGCATAATTTTAGCCAGCTGGCACACATGAAGGGAAAGACAAACCCAGGGAGAAAATGACAAAAACGTGTGTGGTACTAAACAAAATGTTGTTTTACATCAATGCATAATAGAGCTTACGTTACATCAAAAGCTGCAGAAAATTAATTTGATGTTATGCTACATTATGTGGAAGGTTAACCATGTGAGATTATTCTAACAATTTCATTATACATAACAAATACCATGACTTTTCAAAAACTTTCAATGAATGACTTTTCCAGGCCTGGAAAATGTCACTGAGAAATTCCATGACTTTTCAATGTTTTCCATCACTGTGGGACCCTGTAAGAAATAACAGACTTAAACTGATTTCTTAATTTGTCAGTTAGTAGACTGACATAAAATGAATCTGCATCTCTTTTGATAATTGAGTATTGGTAATTATCTGAGTTTGTTTAAAGCATAAATGCCAAACACCCCAGTTGTTGTGCCATGTGAGGATCTGATGCTTTTCTTTGTCACGTAAACAGAATATTTTTTAGTATTTCTTGGTTTTAGACTGGTAGTCAAATACTGTTCACCTTGGGTCCTGGATAGAGTGATGGGCCATGTTCTCTGCCTTAAGACATTTTATAGACAAACAATTTCTTGATTAGATGTGAAAATATTCAGCAGATTCAGCAATGTTGAAAATAATTGTCAGATGAAACCTTAAATGCATTTCAGCATTAACAACTCTGATAAAAATAAAAGCAAACATGATGTTCACTGTGATGGATCACAAACCTCAAAGTTTATTGTCATAGCATGTGGAGTAAATGGAAACCAATGGCTACCAGGAAAATAGGAAAGCATTTCGAATTCTACCATTCCACTACATGCTTTGGAAAATACCATGTGTGATCTGAAGTTATAGGGCTAAAACATGCAAAATTTAAATTTAAACTCTGTTATCATCAGAACATGTCTTCTTTTATTTAAAAAAAAAAGCACTTTAAAATTTGAAGTCATTATTCAATGTTATGTATGTCAGTTGGCACAATACTGAGCATGCTTTCAGTTGCTGAAAGGAGAGCAGGATTTTCAATTAGGCTTATTCAATAATCCAAGTTGCTCTGTGCTTTTCAGGGCAGCAGTACAGAGGCTATAATCCTGCTCCAGCAGCTGGGGAGTTTCTGACTCATGACTGAAATGCAGCATCAGGCCTACCTGTACTTCAGTGATAGAATTAAACTAAAAAAGAGTGCAGTTTTGTAATCTGTCATTGTCGTGGTGAGAAACCCCTCTGACCCCACAATCAGCCTGCAGTGCTGATTAGTGGGTGTGTGACCCTCCAGAGTTTGGGGGCACTGTGGTACCCCCGCCCCCCCTCTGTCCATGACCTCTCCTGCCGTGGCCCAGGATACAGTGAGCACTGCCACACCCTTCATCATCATCCTCTCCCTCGCTTTCAGAGGACGATTCTCCAAACTGTCGGGGCTTCTCATAAATACAGCAGCCTGAAACACAACATACAAGGTTAGGATTGATCCAGGTGATCTCCATCTACAGCTGATGCCTTCACTGATTCACTGGAAGTTCCTAGTTTGAAAATCAAAAATAGAGCATGACACCTTGTTCAAACACTTGTGTTCAGAAATAGTAACAAAAGGCAGTGTGTGGTAAAAATAACTTTAAGCTGCTGTTCAATTTGATAAATTGAGTCCTGCAGCAGAAAGATGAAGAGGCAGAGTTATGTATCAGAAGCCCTATTTACACAGTGATGGCGCTATAGAGCCGCTACAAAGTCCCTTCATCATGCCTCCTTTACGTTTTTACACAGAACCAAATGATGGCGGCATCAGTCCGCTCCAGTGTGTGATTTTAGAAAGCATGCTGGCATTACAGAATCAAAGGAGGCGTGACATGTAACACCACAGCGTCAGCCTGTAGTGCGACATATAATATATGCATTGGCAGCACTTAATAACGATACCAATGGTATGACATGTCAATAACAATCATTTACTGTCTCTTTATATGGGGTCAATCTCATCCTCCGCTCTGAGGGTAAGGAGCTCCTGGACTGGTGCTGCATGATTTGATAAAAATGTGTGATTGCGATTTGAATGGACAATATCGCGATTTGCGATTGTGATTGCGATTACAATATAACACATAAATGGTATCATTAGTCTTCTTTCTTGATTCAGTGTTTCCCCTACAGTATATCAGGGGGGCACTGACCTGACCTGACATAGTTATTGTTCTGGACAGTGTAAATAACCATCAACAGACAGAGCACAGTCAAACACGCTGCTCACACAGCAGCGCAGCATGGCACTGTACACACAGCGGAGCGAGCCTGTGTTGCGTTCAGGCGTTGTCACGTAAATGACAAATTCCATCACGCTGTAGCACAACACAGCAGCATGTCAAGTGGGCCGAAACCGAGCAAAATTGCTCAGTTTTTCATTTGTTATTATATACACTTACAAATGTTCGCGTAATTGTGCTCTGTTGTTTTATGAGGCTCTGGCGGCTTTCAGTTGTCTCTTTGTCTTTAACGTTACACGGCTCGGCTTTCTCTCGCATGCATTCCTCCTACTTTTCTCTGTGCTGTCTCAAGCGCTGATATAGATTGGTCGTGTTGCCGCGGGACGTGGCGACTTTAACTTTCAAACTTTTACACAGCACGTCTTTCTGTTAAACGCCGGCGCACCTGAATCCAAAGTATCGCCACGTAATAGACGTTGCGTTTTTTCCACCACCAACTCAGCCTGTTCATGGTCATGCTCATGCTCTACTTCAGCGTCTGTGTTGGTCACTGCTGCACGCCGGCTGGTCACCTGACCATACATGCTGCACACACCAGGATACCTTGTGTGCGTAATGTCAACAAACTCCACACACTACAGGAGAGGTAGTCACTTTCACAGGCACACATGTTAACATTTATTTACATTAAATCGCAAATCGCAGTTTTTTATGCGGTTATGTAATCGCACAGCCTGATATCGTGATTGCAATTAGATTAATCGTGCAGCACTATCCTGGACCTCATTGTTTTGTGGACATTTACGCAGCTGTTCTTCTTCTTTGAGTTAGCTGCTAACAGCTGCTTTTGTAAAAATCTCCCTTGGTGTGTCGCACGCATCAACACGCTGGCTGTCCTGTTTATACAGACACTGTTTTGGCGCTGTTACTACCTCTCCTGGTGGCTTAAAGGTGAGGCCGCGCTTTCCCCCCGTTCCTCAACTGTACTTTACATACAGCATGGCAAGGCCGCATATTGGCATGAAATTTCCGCCTTAAACAGGCATTGTAAAAGAGGCTGAAGAGGTTATTTCAATTTCAATCTGAATCATACACCATGTGTGTAGAAGGAGATTAAGGCCATGTGCAAATTAAATATTTGAGTTATAACATCAATTGCATTCTGAGGAGGGAGTCAGAATGCTGAGATAAAACAATTTTGAGATTTTTCATATGGTCCTCATGCACCATACAACACCTTTAAAGCTACTCTTACCTTTCTTGCATTTTGTTACGTGAGCGGTTACGTCAGTCCAGTCGGAGGCCTCCACGTGGGGAGGACAGACAGGATGCTCGGCCAATCATTGCATTTGGTCCGAATGCAATGATTGGTTGGAGTTTTCTTAGAACCACATGAGAATGGTATATTTATGAGTTTTTATCTCTGGTGGAATTCACTTAGATTTTAGTGTGCCATCAGCTTATTAATAGCATTTTAACCTAAACAAAGAAAAGTGTAAAATTTCCAGAAAGGTTAGTGTTGCTTTAATCCCTAAGCATTCTTTACTCAGTTTTCACTCTATGCGCTATAATGCACAGGCTTATGGCATTGTCACTACATGTCTAAGCTACTTTATTCATCCCATATATTAGTTCAATTACTGTGTCTTTCATGTGTATTAATGGACAGAGGAGTGTCTGTGTTCCAGGGATATAGGAACAGTGCTGAGGGACATTCTGCGCCTTGGTGATATTAAAAAAAAAATTGTGCAAAATTAAAAAAAAATATATATATATATACATACTGCTTTACTTATTTCTATGTGAGCTCAAAAACATTTTTTGAACTTCAGTTCCCCATCATGCTTTGGGTGATACATGTAATGTTGCCAGTGAGTTATCTGTTGGGTACACATGGGCACTATTTTGACATGCATTTATTCACATCTCAACCCTAAAAAGTCATGCTGCATTAGCATTTGCACCCTAACTGTGGATGTGCAGACAAGCTTCACTGGACTGATTTGATACTAAAGAAAACCGTTTGAAAACACTCACAAGTGTGTTACAAGGACTGTCTTTTGTTCTATGTTTTATAAGCTGATTTATGACTACTAATCTGTAATGGACAGCCACTTTTATGGTAAGTGACTTTAGGATATGTAGTGCTACAATGTAAATGGAAGAAAAGCTAAGCAAGAAAGAAATAGTAAGGGTATTCTTTATACTCTGATTACTTAATTTGTGGGTTGCTGTAGCAGCAGTCACATTGTGACAATTTTCTTCTAGATTTTAACACTGAATTGTGTGAATGTAGTCTGTCTTCAACCTCTAAAGCTCTAAAACAGTTGGTGGGTGTGGCTCAGTGATATAGGACTACTAGCCCTTTTTAGATAGGAACTGTGCAAATTTGCAGGACAGCCCAATCAGTCTTCTTTCAGCATTGGCAGTATAAAAACAAAATCGGGGAGTACGGTAAAATGCCACCTACCTACTTCTACTGAAACAGAATGTGCCTTTTTCGGGGCAATGGGGGGCGTGAGCAAGTAACAAAACGTGTAGCTCAGCATGTGACGTAAACAGTGACGTGGGAGGGAAGCCGCGGCTAGTCAGGCGGCGATTCTCTCGTAAATCGGCCCGTCCTTCACCGTCCCCATCATCTGACGGTTAATGGCCTCTTCGTTTGCGAGGGCAAGGAGGGCGCGCAATGCAATTAGAAGTGAGCATAACAATGTGTGACAATCTTACCAGTTTAAACATAATTTAAAAGCAACTCTAGCTATGAAATTCAATAATCTGGCCTTTTCTAAAAGAAAAATAACCTCTGCATTGTCTACATCTCAGTGTGCTCTGATGAGGAAGATGAACTCACATTTTGAAGACCTTCTTCCTAGGTGCTCATTGTCAACAGTGTCACTAGACCATTCCACCTTCTTCTCAGTCTTCCTCTTCCTCAGCTTGATTGTCAGGCTTCGTCCCTCCTGTTACATGTAAGAGATCTTGCTGTGAGATACTGGCCATCGAATGTAAACTGGACATTGTTTTATTGTGTCATCACACAGCAAGACTGTTCTGTATGTCAAGTACTCAAATTCTCAAGGCTCTGCTTTGCAGTTCATGAACATGGGACCTGGGCAAATGCAAATGCAAAATTATTTGGAAGCAATATCTGCAATAAGCAGTCAACAACAGGGAACATTCAGGATTGCTGTTCCGTTCCCTTAAAACAAATACTATGTCAGCCTATTGTAGAAGCTAATTTATCAATTAGAACATGTGCTGCAATATCCTTATCATCCTGTCAATAATTGCTCTGCTTCTTACAAATTTAATGAAAGTCCAAAACTCTTAAATTTCTTGATCTGATAGAATTCAAAACTGCACAAACAATGTTCAAAGCAAGGAATAATATGCTACCTAAAAACATACAGGAAATGTTTTCTAGAGGGAGGGGAGTTAAGGGGACAATTAAACTTAAAAGTTTGCTGCACCCACACAACAAAAAGAGCTTCTGTATCTCTTAAACTGTGGAAGAGGTTTAGTGTGGAAGTACAGAAAAGCCATAATATAAGACAGTTTAAAAATAAATACAAGGACATCATATCTGCAAGGTACAGGAATCTGGAAGAGCCTCGGTAACTGTAAATATGTGTGTAGTGTGTGTGTATGTGTGTATGTATATATACACACATATATATATATATGTGTATATATATATATATATATACAGTGGTGTGAAAAAGTGTTTGCCCCCTTCCTGATTTCTTAATTTTTTGCATGTTTTCCGCACTTAAATGTTTCAGATCATCAAACA
>NC_065527.1:33725773-33734893 GCF_006386435.1 Epinephelus moara | reverse complement strand
ATATATATATATATATATATATATATGTATATGTATATGTATATACACACACATACATACATATACACATATATATATATACTGTATATATACTGTATATATATATATATATATATATATATATATATATATATATATGTATATGTATATATGTGTGTGTGTGTGTGTGTGTGTGTATGTATGTACATTGTATTGGTATTTATGCATATGCATAGTCTGAAATATAATTATCTGTTAAAGCATTAAGGACGCATTCACACTGGCGCTATTTGGTCCGCCTTAAACAAACCCTGGTCCGCTTCCACGGATAGTTCAGTTCGTTTGGAGTGGTGTGAACGCTTATTAGAACTCTGGTGTGGACCAAACGAGCAACTCTGGTCTGCTTGAAAACTGGGGGTCTTAATTCACTTGCAAATGAACCCTGGTGCGGTTCGCTTACAGTGGGAAATGAAAACAGACTATCCAGCAAACCAAAGAGAGGAAGTGAACCAAAGAGAAGAAGTGACGTAGAGAGCATTGCATTTTGACATTTGGTGTTTTTGTGGTGACCAAGCCGGCTGAAGGGGATGGATTTCTGTTTTTGGTCCTGGCCAATCGATTCTTCCTGGTCAGTGGTCGTTTTGGGCAATACCGCACCCAAACGAGCAGCTGTTGTAACTGCGTGACGTTGTCCAGGCAGTTTGGTCCACTTTAAAAAGTGCAGTGTGAAATGAAGGTGTGAAATTTTTCGGCATTCCCCACCAAATCGAACCGAGTTCCTGGAACTGTTCTGGTGTGAATGCGCCCTAAGATTTCTTTTCATTAACCCTTAAAGAACCAAGCCATTTATTGCTATCTTTTGTCCGCCTGGCCTCTCTGTCTATTAATGCATGTATAATCTCAACCCTTTCGTGCACAGTCAAGTAATGAACATCTTTTTTTTCAGGACAACCTGGGCAATAATAATATGTATGCTAAAATGATGCCACATGAATGNTCCTGGAACTGTTCTGGTGTGAATGCGCCCTAAGATTTCTTTTCATTAATAGGCAAAGGCCAAACCAGGAAAAACAGAACCAGACCTGAAGCATATGGACATGGATGTCCACATTTTGACTTTACACACTAAACTACTGTAGATGCATGATTGTTTATACTGTAATCACTGCTTTTTCAGTGACCTCCAGGCTCATGGAGTGGCACGTCTCAGTCAGGTCTGAATATGATATGATATGATTTGCGTTTTTTCTCCAGTCCTGATGAAGACCAACAGTGGTCGAAACATGTTGGCTTTTTAATGAGTTGGCCATTATATTAAAGGCTTTTTAATCTAATCTTTCCTTCCTCATTCTCATTTTTGTTTGGAATGCCTGGATTCTTTTCCTGTTTGCAGTATTTTGGAGTTCCCTCCTTTTTTCCAAGAGCATCCGATACATTTTTGGATCTACACTCTACAACACAGAGCAACCAGTTATCTGTTTTTCTATGATATGATTTGACTTGATATATTTATTGCTGCTTTAGGAAGTAGTCTGTTTTTCATATCATTAACGTTGCTGACAGGAGGACCTCAGTTCAATACCTGGTGTGTGCCTAGAATCAAATCTTAACCACAACCTGCAATCCCAATCAAAGGATTACTGTTAAAGGAATAGTTCAGAATTTTTTTTAAGTGGGGTTGTATGGAATACTTATTCATAGTCAGTGTATTAAAAATAATTGATGTCAATTGGTACGCCCCCCGTTTGGAGAAGCAGGCTGGAGTCCAACACAACAGCTAAGAAATGAACTGCTGTGGTTGGTGTTCAGCAGCGGAATGCAGTTTAGCCCCTAAAAAAAGTCCCACCTAAAAAACTGATTGTCAGTTTAAGAATGCGCAGAGGTTTTAGCCCGCTGAACACAGGAGCTGCCTTGATCAGTTAGTTAGTATGTGTTATTGCTTGACTTTGGTGAATCTAAACTAACCCTTTAAAATGGCAAAGTCACACAATAAGACAAACAAAATAATCGATCGAAGCAGCAGTAGACCAGCAGCTCCTGTGTTCAGCCATGTTAAATCACTGTTTTCCTCAATGGAGACCGGCCCTGAGGAGAGCAATATAACTGCTTCATTTTCCAGTTGGAAATCTCTGTCTGACATTAAAGTGAAGCAGTGAAAATAATCTCAATATAGTTTACACTTGAACTAATATTCTTTTTTTGTTTTATGAGACTTTTTTTAAGGTGGCTAAAGTATATTTTGTTCCTGCCCCCGTCCACAGTGATGCATTGCTTAGCTTCCATGACTCCAGCCTGCTTCTCCAAACTGGGGGCATGCCAACTGACATCTACTGTATGTAACAATACAAAAATACAAAACACAAAACAACAATACTGACTACGGATAAGCACCCCATACAACCCCGCTTCAAAAAATTTGAACTATCCCTTTAATTTAACTCACCAAGGGGTTCCTGAGGTTTCTACCGTTTTTTTCCCCCCGTTAAAGGGTTTTTTTGGGGGAGTTTTTCCTCATCCGCTGTGAGGGTCCAAAGACAGAGGGATGTTGTATGCCGTAAAGCCCTGTGAGGCAAATTGTTATTTGTGATATTGGGCTTTATAAATAAAATTGATTGAAAATTGATTGAAGGGCAGCCCCCTCACCCTGACATCTCTCCACTTTGTGCATGTATAGGTCCTGTTGTTCATGTGTGTGTCTTTCGGACCTGTGTGTAATTGACAAGCAAGAGTGAAAACATTGAATAATAAAGTAAATAAACGTATAAACTTAAACTTAATTCATAACGTTACATGAGAACATTTGACACATTACGTACGGGCATATACGCTTGCGATAATGTCAGCAGTACTTATCTAACATCATAACTAGTAATGTAATTTTAGAGGATATTAAGTTAAGTGACACTTGGGCCTAGCGAAGGTTCACAAGGCAAGACTGAGAGCCATGTTTCGGGCTGATAACATGAACGCAGCGCGGCCTCGTTACAGCTGGAAACAACTGAACGGGTTTTTGGTCTGCAGTTCCACCAGGTAAGCAAAACACGACCAGCCTGCTTACCTGCTGGGGCGGCGGCGGTGTGCTAGTCTGAACAGTCTCCGTTATCGTCTCACTTGATGTCCCGGGAACGTCTGCCATCCCTGGAGCTGCTTTGCTAACGCTACCGTTAGCTAGCTTTAAAATGTTTAAGTGCCGAAGTTGACCGTAAGTGATAGACAGTGTCTGTAATATAATGATAGCTTCAATGACAGACCCGTCTCCTGTAAACCGTAAAGTGTATTAAAATTAAAAGGTTGTGAAAGTAAATATTATGAAGCGTTGAGCACTACGGTAAGATGTGGTTAACACAAAGTCAAGCTGTAAAATGAGATGTTCTGTCTCAAAACGGAAGTTTAATGTTTTCACGCCAAAATGATTATCAGCTATATTGCACTACGTTAACAAAAAAAAATGCCACGCCAAACTCCTGTGTGATTTCATAATATTATGTATGCAATGAAACAGCATTTAGGACATTAATGGTAAGTTACATTTTTAGTGATTTCTTTTTCCATACGTCGTTTTATTTTCAAATGTAGACAGGATGCTTCGTTTCTTTTACAGCAGTAGTGTTGTGGGGAAGACATTTCCAGACGGACAGTAGGTATTTCCTGTTGTCCGTTAAGTTCTAACACTCCGTCAACAAGCAGAATCCACATGCGGAGAATAGAATTTAAATGTACATTTTGTGACAGAATAATATTAAATTACATTTTTCTACGAGGTTACACTGTTCTTTAAGGTTTACATATAACCAGCACCATTATAGACATGCACATTCTCTGGCTTATAACGTTAGTAACATGGCGGCAAAGTTAAAAGGTCGTGGCTAGCATTTCTGAGCACAGTAAGTAAAGTTCGCTACGTGAAATATTACCTACTGTGATTGCAGATCAATTATTTATTATCTAATTTCTCTGAATCAACTGTGCTTCTGTGCTTGTTTTGTGCGTAGTGTGTTACTGAGGATGTGGAGGGCAGGTCGTGTCCTGAGTTTGAGGCTGGTGGAGAGAGGAACTGCCAGACACCACAGCAACACACCGAAACCTCCATCCCTCTCTTCATCCTCTCGACGCCCCCAAGCAGAGAAACAGAGGCGTAGAAGAGAGCGGGAGGAGGCCATATTGTCAAATCAACACAGTGTAAGTAGCGCAGAAGCATTGGGAAAAGAAAATAGCTGCGAACAGTTCCATCCAGAGCAAAATAAATGGAGTCTAAGATTCTGAATTAAATCTTTGTCAAACGGTCCATGAGGAAATAATATTATAGTGATGACATCACTGTGTGTTTGAGAGATAAAGATGCTGAAACTGTGGAAGATGTTTCCCCCAAAATAATTTTGTATGGACACCCTCGGTCCAACTGTGTAATGTTGCATTCAATAAGACCTGTTAAAGCTGCTGTATCACTAAGGAGAAAAGCCTGGAGTTCATGATCAACCATGTGGTAATGTTTGGTTTGTAGTTAAAGGGGCAATAAGTGAAATTCACCATTTCTAGATTGAAGGAATTAAAAAATCGCTGGAGTATAGCATGACCTCACACACCCTCTCTCTATGTTAATCTCCAGCCCCTTGTTTACAAGCCGGTCCGGCTGTGCGTTCATGTACGTTCATGTGAATTGCAGCCTCCTCCCTCCTCTCGGAGCCCTTGGCCCTCCCTCCCTATAAAAGGCTACAACCAGTGAACAATGGCAGATGGCATGATGATACCTGTAATAAATGTAATATACTTACCATACCATACCATACCATACCAATTTATTTATATAGCACATTTAAAACAACAGAGCTGAGACCAAAGTGCTTTACAAGTAAAAGAAAAAAACAGGTAACAGGTCACAATCACAACTCATAAATAAAAAACATACACAGCGTCACATGAAGAACACCAATCACTCAGGCTGTGCTTGAAAAAGGCAAAGAATAAAAATGTGTCTTGAGGCGTGATTTAAACACCTGCAGAGTGGGGGCTTGCCTAACATACAGAGGCAGCTCGTTCCAAAGCTTTGGAGCTGCCACTGCGAAAGCCCGATTTCCCCTGAGCTTCAGCCTGGATTTAGGGACGGCCAGGAGAAGCTGATCGGAGGACCTGAGGGACCTTGGAGGGACATAGGGTTCCAGCAGGTCGGAGAGGTAGATGGGTGCCAAGCCGTTAAGGCACTTGAAAGCAAACAGCAGAATTTTGAAATCAATCCTATGGCACACAGGAAGCCAATGGAGGGAGGCAAGTACAGGACTAATGTGCTCTTGCTTACGTGTACCTGTTAGCAGACGAGCAGCAGTGTTTTGGACTAACTGTAAGTGAGAGATGGAGGCCTGGCTAACACCAACATAAAAGGCATTACAGTAGTCAAGGCGAGATGTCATAAAAGCATGCATTACAGTTTCAAAAACAGAACGTGATAGAAAAGATTTAACCATGGACAGCCTCCTGAGCTGGAAGAAGCTCTTTCCCACTACATCATTTATCTGTTTGTCCATCTTTAGGTCAGAGTCGATTTTTACCCCTAGATTGGTAGCAGTTGGCTTCACAAAAGGTTCAAGGGGGCCTAGATCACCAGGAGGAAACACATGTGCGTTGCTGGGACCAAACACCATAACTTCAGTTTTGCTGTCGTTAAAATTTAAAAAGTTTAAAGCCAGCCATGCTTTGACATCCTCCAGGCATGTAAACAAGGGTTTTAAGGAGTCAGGATGGTTTCGTTTTAGAGGCAGGTAGATTTGACTGTCATCCGCGTAACAGTGGAAGGAGACACCATGTTTTCTAAAAATGGATCCTAGTGGGAGCAGATACAGCATAAACAAAATCGACCCAAGGATTGAGCCCTGCGGCACTCCGCAGTGGAGAGATGCTGTGGAGGATGTAGCGTCTCCTAGGCTGACACAGAAGCTTCTCCTAGACAGGTATGACCTGAAAAATTCCAAGGCTGAACCTTTAATGCCAACCCAGTGCTCCAGATGGGAAAGCAAAATAATGTGATCTACAGTGTCAAACCCTGCAGTGAGATCTAACAGCACAAGAATGAGAGAGTCACCAGAGTCCGTGGCCAAAAATATGTCATTGAAAATTCTTAGGAGTGCAGTCTCGGTACTATTGAGTGCTTTGTAACCGGACTGGAACACTTCCAAAATGCCATGAGTGTTAAAAAATGACATCAGTTGGACAAGCACAATTTTTTCCAAAACTTTGGAAAGAAACGGGAGCTTGGACATAGGCCTAAAATTGGATAGGACAGAGGCATCGAGGCTGGGCTTCTTAATCAGCGGTTGCACCACAGCATGTTTAAAATTTGCTGGTACATCTCCTGTCAGGCTTTCATTCATGATCCTTTGGACATTTGGCCCTATAGCCCTGCTGGTCTCTTTTAACAAGGTGAGGGGGAAGGACGTCTAAGGGGGAGCCAGAGGGTTTCTTGTGGGAAATTATTTCCTCTAGCTGGGAAAGAGACACAGGCTCAAAATGGCTAAAAGTGGCGGGGCAGGTGGCCGTAGTAGAGGGGTCATGTGTCGGGGTAGGGATGCTAGCTCTAATGTTGGCTACTTTGTCAATAAAAAATTGTCGAAAGAGCTCACATGTTTCAGCGGAGGCATCAAGACAGACAGACTAGGGGGCGTCAAGAATATCATTAATAGTTTTAAAAAGGACCTGAGGCTTGTGACAGTTGATTAAAATGATATCAGAAAAGTGTTTCATCTTTTCAGCCTTGACAATTTGCTGGTAACTACTAGGGTTGGGTACTGAAACTCGGTACTTTTTGTACTTGGTACCGATTCACATCGGTACTACCGAGTACCAATTCACTTAAAATGAATCGGTGCCAAATTTCGGTACCTGAGGTGGAGGCGGAGCGAGAGCGCATGACTCGCACCTCAGACTCAGCAACAATGGCGACAAAAAAAATATGCAGACAAAAGTTAATGTGCAGCACTGTTCCTAAATGTTCTTAATAAAATGTTGAAACTGAGAAGTGGCCTTATGGGCCCGAACGACGCATAGTGCGTCCAAATTCACACCCGTTCTTCTCTGTGGATTTTCTTCGCGACCTTGCGTCATAGCGAGGAGCCACGCATATCAGCAGAAACAGCAGAACTGTAGCTTTTCGACAAGGCCAAGCACTTGTCGGTAATCCAGTGTTTTCACAGCGAAAAAAATTGATAACGTTACAATAAAATTATGTATAAAAGAGCTTTCATACAGATTTGCACACACATTACTGTTGGATGGATTACTCGCAAACGCAGGCTCACACAGAAATGCCACGCATATCACATGAAAGTGCAGGACCACACACATCATTGTGCTGTCATCCCATTACGCTATAAATCCAGATCAATTGTCTACAAAATAAAAACCTGACAAATTTCTTTACAATCCATTATACAGATCTTGTTATCAGTCACTTCATATAGTGAGGAATATCGTATCTTACCACGTCTTAGGCTTGCGTGTGNGAGAGTCTCCCCTCTTCATATATGGCAGAATATGTCAACTTCCAACTTGCTATAGTGAGATACATGTAAAAATGTAAGAATTTAGTCACACAGATTTGTTTTTTTCATTGATTATAAAAATTAATATAAAAAACAGGCACATAGTAGGACATGGAATAGGACATAGCCCATATTGTCCTGAAAAAAGCAAGATATAGCATGTGTATGTAGCCGTTATAATGACTGTGATATGAGCTTAAAAGTAAAGGCAGTAAAAATACCCCAAAAAGGCCTAGGGCCCATAGGGTTAAAAAGTACCGAAATAAGGTACCGTTTGGTACCGGTACCGAATTCCAGATACCGGTACCGGTACCGTATCGGTTCAATTATGAACGGTACCCAACCCTAGTAACTACGCCAGCTGTCCCTCAGAATATCAAAAGACACCTGTAGCTTGTCCTTTCCACTGATGCTCAGCTCTCCTGCATTCTCTTCTGGCTTCCCGTGTACTGTC
Source organism: Epinephelus moara (assembly GCF_006386435.1). Lineage (NCBI taxonomy): Eukaryota > Metazoa > Chordata > Actinopteri > Perciformes > Serranidae > Epinephelus > Epinephelus moara. Next base: position 33,726,931 of record NC_065527.1, on the reverse strand, counting down.
ATTCAACCAGGGCTCGGTTTTAGGTTTAGCGTGTCTGGTTTTTAAGGGAGCGACAGTATCAAGGACTTGTAAGCAGGTGGAGTCAAAGTGAGAGGTTAGCTCATCTGTGTTCATACACACAGGGCTGGCTGTGCTTAGTAGGTCTACTGTAACGTTGGTAAACGTAGACGAGAACCGAACGGCAGTGGAAGGGTTAAGCATACAGCATCGACAAGCTGGTGCGATTTGTTTGTCTGTGTAACATGGGAGAGACACATCGAACAAAACAGGCATATGGTCAGAAAAGAATGCACCACAAACACAATGTTGGAAACTGGTAAACCATATGATAGGACGATGTCAAGTGTGTGCCCGTGCTCTTGTGTGGGACCAGACACAGACTGCACAAGATCAAATGAACCAATGAGATTTAAAAATTCACTAGCCGGGGGCTTGGAGGGACAACACACGTGTATATTCATGTCACCAAGAATTAAAGCATGGTCATACTTAGGCATTGCAATGCACAACAGCAAACGCAGCGGCGAAACGATTTCGCTTTTTGCCCCTTTAACTTTAGTTAACTACAGAGGAATATCGGTATCGGCTTATATGTTGTCAAATGTGCACGGATTTGAAGAGCTTATTTTCAAAAGAACATAATGCAGAAAAGATGATTGGAATAACTTAAAATGACTGTATTCCCAATGAAATTTACTGTTACAGTGGACTGATATAATTTTTTACAATGAGGTTTGTTGTTAAACTGTAAAATACCCTGCCTCCACTAAATATCTGTGTCCCAAGTTTTTGCTAACCATATATATATATGGTTAGCAAAAACTTGGGACACAGATATATAGTGTATGTATATACATGTATATATATATGTATGTATGTATGTGTGTGTGTGTGTGTGTGTGTGTGTATATATATACACACACTACATATCTGTGTCTTTTTGATAAACATATATATGTATATGTGTGTGTGTGTGTGTGTGTGTGTGTGTATATACAGTGGTGTGAAAAAGTGTTTGCCCCCTTCCTGATTTCTTACTTTTTTGCATGTTTTCCGCACTTAAATGTTTCAGATCATCAAACAAATTTAAACATTAGTCAAAGATAACACAAGTAAACACAAAATGCAGTTTTTAAATGAAGGGTTTTATTAATGAGG
>NC_065527.1:33716645-33724817 GCF_006386435.1 Epinephelus moara | reverse complement strand
ACCAGTTATTAGGTTTAGGGGGCAAACACTTTTTCACACAGAGCCATGTAGCCTTGGATTCTTTTCTTCCTCATTAATAAAACCCTTCATTTAAAAACTGCATTTTGTGTTTACTTGTTTTATCTTTGACTAATGTTTAAATTTGTTTGATGATCTGAAACATTTAAGTGCGGAAAACATGCCAAAAAGTAAGAAATCAGGAAGGGGGCAAACACTTTTTCACACCACTGTATATACATCATCAAGATCACATAATCAAAAACTTGTGACACAGATATGTAGTGGAGGCAGGGTATTTTACAGTTTAACAACAAACCCTATTGTCAAATTACATAAGTCCGCTGTAACAGTAAAATTCATTGGGAATATAGTAACTTTAAGTTATTCCAATCATCTTTCCTGCATTATGTTCTACTGAAAATAAGCTCTTCAAATCCGTGCACATCGGACAACATATAGGCCGATACGGATATTTCTCTGTAGTTAACTAAAGTTAACTACTAACCAAACATTACCACATGGTTGATCATGAACTCCAGGCTTTTCTCCTTAGTGATACAGCAGCTTTAACAGGTCTTATTGAATGCAACATTACACAGTTAGACCGAGGGTGTCCGTACAAAATTATTTTGGGGGAAACATCTACATGGCAAATCAATTCTTCATTACATTGATGCAAAAATGATTAAAAATTTTGATAGCATGGTTCATTGTTTGCAATGTTGCCCACACTGACCCACTGCACACAGGTATATTTAAGTATCAGTGAATATGGAGTGGATGGTAGAGCCAAATCTCTAACCGTTGACTCAACATTGCTTGAACTGTGATATTTGTGCCTTCAGGCTGCTGAAGATAATGTGTTGAAATGGAGTGAGAAGCAGAAGATTGTGTACATTGCTCAAACACCTCATGGAACAAAGAAAGGTGATTGACCTCCTGTCAATGGTGTTTTCATCTCCAGCTTGTTTACCCGCTGTGTCTCTCTGCAGACTTAGAAGAAAGTTTTTTCTTCTTTGCAGACACCAGCTTGTCGTTCCCATCCTCGTACAGTCCAGAGTATGTGGAGTCCAGCTGGTATCAGTGGTGGGAGAAGGAGGGATTCTTTTGTCCAGAGCAACATGTGAGGATTTTAGAACAAAACAACACATCAGACTATAACAACTTCTGAAATAATGCTGTTTTTAAAAAAAAAAATTAAAAAATCATGGCCTTCAGATAAGAAGGTACTTTCTCTTCACTTCAGTGCATCCATTTATATAATCGATGTAATATAAAATAAAACAAAGCAATTATGTGGAAGTAACAGAAGAACCTTTCATGTCTAACTGAAACTTAACAGAAATGAAATTGCATCCTGTGTTAACAGTCAGAATGCTGCTAGTTCTTTCCATAGACTGAGAAATTCTTTGCATATAACCAATCTAATTGTTGGCTACTGTATTTGCATAAAACAGCAATGTCGCTGTTCTGTCATAGGCCAATTGTGACTCTGAGACACAACACAAAAAGAGCCACACTTTGAACAATAACCCTTGTTGGCTTTCTGGCTGTGTGGTTCCCAAACGTCTTTAAAGAAACTATAAAAAAAAAAGATTAAATTAAATGAGTAACTTCTTATTTTCATTGATACTTTTGTCATATACAGATATGCAATGATGACTGCTGGGTAATATGTTGATGTTGTCCAGTGTCAAGTCTCTATGTGATCATGTGACAAGACTTAATGATATACAGTAGCTAATTTAGATCCAAAATCTGTCAAAACTGACAAGCTGAGCACATCTGCAAGCTGAGCAAGCTGTCATGCCTTTTAATCATAACAAAGGAATACTTTGCACATCTACCCTTGTTAACTTGTTAACAAAAACGTAGTTATTACTATCACTGAGAAATAACTCTATTACCATGAAGTCTCAACTAGTGATCACAGCCTTTATTTACCTCACTGCAGTAGATAGCAGAAAATTGCAGATGAACATTTAATATCCAGGAATTCAAAACAGAGACTACTACTACACACACTGGCCAAACACGCTCCAGCTGTATACTAATGGGCCTTTTCCTCTGTCACTTGTGGCCGTGCCGAATCAAGCCATGACGTGCTGATTTACTTTTCCATTATGGCATGCCATGCTACGTTGAGCTGCACCAGAGATGGACCTTCTCCAAAGCAGGTTTAAAAGCCGGGCCGCCCATCCTTAAGCAGGAGGCAGTGACGTCTCGCCGACAGCAGCCAACCACCGATGGCCCCGCTTCTCCCCCTTCTGAAACAAGCCGTGTGTGTTGCAAGACTCACCTCTGTCTGCAGGAGACCAGAGAGAAAGGCAAATTTTAAAAGTCTCTGTGTTCAACTCTCAGTAATTTTGTAGCTTCTAACTGAATCTCTGTTGTTTGGAGTTTGGTTTCACTCCTGCATCCTGTTTTTACTTTAGATATCTGCTCTATTTTACTGTGTCATGTTCGCTATCAGTCATATGACAAGTTGTGTGAAGTTACTGCTTGAAAACTCAACATTTCCTTAGTATTTACAGAAGAAAATAACGGGATACTTTTATTGTGAAGAATCCACAGGAAATTAATTGTGTTTATCACAGAATTAGCAGAACTTTATCAGCAGCTTTTCTAATAATACTGCAGGGAGGAAGAGTAAAGGGGAAACAGCCACAGTGAGATGCTCGATTTAGAGCAGACAACAGGCTCTTATTGCACCTCTGCAACCAGCTCACCTCTAAAAGGTAAACTTCTTTTACCTGCCGTGCTGTGTGATGGAAAAACACATGCAGCAAAATAACAGGGGACTTAAGCCATGGATCAGCTCACTGCTTTCATCAGTGCAGCCAAAAGTGACAGTGGAAAAGGCCCACATGACTGTCTAAAAGCAGTATAAAATTTCAGTCTGGTGTTGTTTCTAACATTTCTGTGCCTGGTTCTTTTCTCACCTTACATTCTTCCCCAATTAATAGTCACAACATACTGCTTTATTTTTTTGCAGATGATACCCAATCATATTTACCTGTTAAACTCACAGATTGTATAGATATAGTTTGGTTTATAACATGTGCTCAGAATTTTCCCACAGAAGTAGAAACAATGTGTGGTGCAGTTTTTTTTATTCTTGATTGTGTGTCTTTGTGTATCACTCTGTGTGCCCTGTCTAAATTCGCAAATTTTTGTGGGTCCATGAATGCAGCACAGGCGGAAATCTTTTTTTTCTCCCCCTCAGCAGCAGTTAGTGGAGTTTTGAATCAAGGGTGAATAATTGATCAGTCGATCCCGTTAGAGGTGATAAGATCGATGGATGAGAGGAGTAGCTGTTTGTAAGTGAAAGCAAACCCAGCGCAATGAATTGTTAAGTTTCACTTTCACTGTGCCTGATGTTCTGCTGCTCTGTCTGCGCTCAGAGTACACTGCGCTGTGAGAGTGTGGTGCTATGAATAAACAAACAGTAACTATATTCCAAACGCGCACCTAATGAACAGTCCAGCTTCAAAAAAAAGTCAATCAAAATGTGGCAGCAGGTGTTTTAATCGTGGTGGACCGCCACAAATAAATTTATGTGTGGGAAACCCTGGTGTTGAATGTCTTGTATGTTTCTCCAGCCTAACAAGGATAACACCAAGCTAATTAGATTTGTCCCACCCAGCCTCTCTTGTCTTGAGGTCAGAATGAATGGAGGACCAGGCACAGGATCAAGTTTTCCATTCATTCTGACTGACTGAATACTGAGCCCTCATTTTTTATTCAAATCTGAACTTTGAACCCCTCTTAAAGGGTCATATATTTATCTGATGAGAAGTATCTCTAAAATCAAGCCATTTCTGTCTTCTGATGACATTGAAAAAGCTGTTCATGCCTTTGTTCCATCCCATCCAATCTGAATTATTGTTATTCTCTCTATTCTGCACTTAGTATTTAATCACCTGCAGCTGGTTCAAAATGGAGCTGCTTGGCTTTTGACTTGACCCATTAGAAGAGAACACATTACCACAATTTTAGTAGCAGTCCATTGGCCCCCCATTACCCACAGAACACAGTTCAACATTCTCTTTATCACTTACAAAGTGATAAGGAGATCATCTCCAAACAATATCTCTGACTAAGCCCACACATAAAAGGCTGCAATCTTAGGATGGCAGTCTAGATCTGTAACCAGGGATGACTGTGCATTTGCTTTCATAGCACCTAAACTGTCAATTAAAGTGCTGTTCGTAATCTATACAGCTACGTCTGTATTTTCTCTTAAATGTCAGCTAAAAACAAACCTTGTAAAACATGCATTTAAATATATTTATATATATTGTTTTAATCTAATGGACATTATCATACTGTATATTTAATTCCATTTACTATTGTATGTAATTTATCTTAACTGTCATTTTATTACTGTATCTGCTTTGTTAATGCACTTTGTAACTATGTTATAAAAAGTGCTATAATACTCTATATCACTGTTACTACTTTAAATAATTAAAAACCTTTCTTTTAAAACTTACTTGACATTATTTTTGGCTGTAAGAAGGGATGACTTATTAGATTTCAGTTGGAATTTAAAGACAGAAAACACAATGTGCAGTAGAAACAGCACCTGCACACACATGAGCTCTGTCTATGTCTCACCTGCTTTCAAACTTTCTGCTTTGATGTGCATCAGGAGAGGTTATCTTACAGTGTGGATCAGACCTTCTCTCTGTGTATCCCTCCACCAAATGTGACTGGTACGCTGCACCTGGGCCATGCTCTGACTGTAGCTGTGGAAGACGCTCTGGTTCGATGGTAATTGCCAACATGATGTGTAAAGCATCAGTTGTCACTAGTTAAGAATTGAGTCCGATTGTTTAAAAAGGCTTATCTGTTAATGGAGCAGTAAAATATGAATTTGTAATCCATCAGGAGGAGGATGCAAGGCTACAGAGTACTGTGGGTCCCTGGATGTGATCATGCAGGAATTGCAACACAGGTATGACAACTTGTTCTCTCCTTACTCTTTCATGACAGTGTGGGATTTAAAGGATTGTCTCACATTTTTGTAATTATCATAGTACAACCCTGAATCCAAAAAAGTTGGGACGCTGTATAAAACGTAAATAAAAAAAGAACACAATGATTTGCAAATCGTTTTTGACCTATGTTTGATTGAATACAGTACAAAGACAAGATATTTAATGTTTAAACTGATAAAATGTATTTATTTTTAAATTATACTATTATTCTGAATTTGATGCCTGTGACATGTTCCAAAAAAGTTGGCACAGGAGCATGTTTACCACTGTGTGACATCACCATTTCTTTTAACAACACTTAGTAAGTATTTAGGAACTGAGGGCACTAATTGTTGAAGTTTTGAAAGTGAAATTTGTTTTCATTCTTGCTTGATACACGACTTCAGTTGAACAGTCCGGGGTTTCCATTGCCGTATTTTGTGCTTTATAATGGTCCACACATGAACAATGGGTGACAGGTCTGGACTGCAGGCAGGCCAGTCTAGTACCAGCATTCTTTTACTATGAAGCCACGCTGTTGTAACACGTGCAGAACACGTGTCTCATTGCCTCCCAGAATAAGCAGGAATGTCCCCGAAAAAGACATCATCTGGATAGCAGTAGGGCTGGGTATTGTCACCGATTTCCTGAATCGATTCAATTTCAATTCACAGTGTCCCAATTCAATTCGATATTGATTCGACTGGGGATATTTCAGTTACAATACCAATTTTTGCTAACATGTGAAAGAGATTCTTAGAGAATTAATACTGTACATTTTACAAGGAATTATTTTAAAAAAAGAGTAAATTAAGAGTAGGAATAAAAATTAATATTTTAAACCTACATTTTGTTTCTAGAGCAGTAAAAGTAATATTTAAACTGCAAAGTCACAACATAAACTCAGTATCTCATGGAAACACATTTAAATGTACATAAATATACGTAAATGTATGTAATCACACATAAATCATATTCCTGACATCACAATACTGAGTGAAGTTTAGAAAGAATAAAGAACACAGACATCAGACAGTATCAGTCCTCCTGTCCTCTCTGCTCCTCCCTCTGTTGTTGAGGAGATTCACTGCCTGCAGGTAACTTACCGTTAGTAAGTGTTAAGATTTGTGGCAAACTGAGCTAAACCGATAGACATAAAGAGTTGTTTTTGTTTCAGGTTGTTAGTAATAATTAACTATTAGCTGCAAAGTGTTTTGTGCTTGTTTATAACATGGTATTAGTGGCAGTCAGAGCAGATTGAAATATCGCCTTTCTACATGTTTACCTGTTGCTGAACAGGTATATTAATAAAGTATTGACTTTTTCCTCATGGAGGTTTTATTGCACTTACAGTAGCAAGCGTAGCTATCATCAGCTCAAGTTCACTTCTCTGTCTCCACCGCAAAACCTCTGCTCCTTGTTTGTGTGTCTGTGTGTGTGTAAAAGTGGTGCAGCAATCCCGACGCACAGACAGCAGGAGGAAAGGCTGCTGCAGCATGATAATGAATTACACCAAATTATAAACAAGTAAGCTAACAGTTACAGATAAAAGAACCGGTAACGTCTGAGTTTCTCAATACTACTGTTGTTAGTAATTTAGTGCTGCAGCCCTTTTACTACCAGTGAGAACAGAGTTAAAGCTTCACACATCTGTGGGAAAAAGCGTGTATTAAAAGATTAATCTCGGATTTTGTAAATCGATATCGGATCATTCAAATGAAGATCGATTTGAATTGGATGAATCGATTATTTTAATCCAGCCCTAGATGGCAGCATATGTTACTCCAAAACCTGTGTGTCTTTCAGAATTCATGGTGCCTTCACACATGTGAGTTACCCATAATGCCATGGGCGTTAACTCTTCCCCATACTATCACAGATCCTGGCTTTGAACTTTGACCTGGTAAAAATCTGGTCCTGATGGTCCTTTTCCTCTTTAGCACAGAGGACACCACATCCACACTGGAATTGTCAGACCACAGCACACTTTTCCACTTTGTGTCAGTCCATCTCAAATGAGCTTGGGCTCAGAGAAGTTTGCGCTGTTTCTGGATGTTGTTGATATATGGCTTTCACTTTGCGTGGTAGAATCTTAACTTGCATTTGTAGATGCAGAGATGAACTGTTTTTACTGACAGTGGTTTTCCAAAGTGTTCCTGAGCCCATGTAGTAATATCCTTGATACAGTCATGTTGGTTTCTAAAGCAGTAGTGCCTTAGTCAAAGGTCACAGGCATTCAGTGTTTATTTGCCCCTTATGTGCAGAGATTTCTCCAGATTCTCTGAATCTTTTGATGATATAATGGATTGTAGATGGTAAAATCCTTAAATTCCTTACAATTGTGCGTCGAGAAATGTTGTTCTTAAACTGTTGGCCTATTTACGCACAACGCTTGAGACAACTGAGGGCTTTGAGGATGCCCATTTCATACCTAATCATGATACTTTGATCTGTTATCAGTTAACCTGTTTACCTGTGGAGTGGTCAAACAGGTATTTTTTTATGTTCCACAACAAAGTATTTTCTGGCTCCTGTATCAACTTTTTGGAATATTTTGCGGGCATCAAATTCAGATTAAGTATATATTTTTTATTTAGTTTATCAGTTTGAACATCTTGTCTTTGGACTGTACTCAATTGAATAGAGGTCAAAAAAGATTTTCAAATCATTGCATTCTGTTTTTTTTTTTGGAATTTAGGCTGTAAATTTAAAGAGAGATGTCAGCGGCTGTAAATGTTGCTTTTGTCCAATGTGGCCTGGAAGAGAACCTCTCTTAACACAACTCTAATATAAGTGATGGTGGAGAAAATCTACACTCTTGGTTTGTTCTGTCATTTTCTGAGATCCAAATGATTTGTCTAGCTGAGACTGCTGAAGCATTTAATTAGCTTCATTGGGCGGCTGTGGCTCAGAGGTAGAGCAGGTTGTCCACCAATCAAAAGATCAGCGGTTCGATCCTGGGCTCCTCCAGTCTGCATGTCGAAGTATCCTTGAGCAAGATACTGAACCCCGAATTGACCTTGATTGATTGATTTGTACTTGATGTCAATCAATCAATCAATCAATTTTATTTATAAAGCCCAATATCACAAATCACAATTTGCCTCACGGGGCTTTACAGCATACAACATCCCTCTGTCCTTTGGACCCTCACAGTGGATAAGGAAAAACTCCCCAAAAAAACCCTTTT
>NC_065527.1:33713165-33715439 GCF_006386435.1 Epinephelus moara | reverse complement strand
ACGCCGCACTAAGATCTAATAAAACAAGTACAGAGACAAGTCCTTTGTCTGAAGCAATCAGAAGGTCATTTGTAATTTTAACTAGTGCTGTCTCAGTGCTATGATGCACTCTAAATCCTGACTGAAATTCCTCAAATAAATTATTATCATGGAGAAAATCACACAGCTGGTCTGCGACTACTTTCTCAAGGATCTTTGACATATCCTCCTGGGTCCTGACAATTCATTTTTGTCCTCTGTGGAGGACATTAGTCTAACTAGTGTAACTCAGGTATTCTTTATGCTATCCATTTGGGTCAAATTGTGTTCTGAAGAGGACATCCATTTTAACCAATTTCCATGATTCAGCAGGCAGAAGGCCATTAAGGGGAATGACGTTTTTTTCTCATAATTTCTAATACATTTTAAAGGTTAGTCAGTGTGACAGCAGAAATTTGGCTTGGAGTGAGACTCTGAAGTAATGTGTATGCAAGAATTGGAGGTTTATTGGAAAAAAAGAACACCTTAGGTGAACGTACATTCCCATGCATCTATGGTAGGATACTACCTAAGAGGAGGATTTCGAGAAACTTCTTGCTCTATTTCCTTTAAACAATGACAATTCTTGCTGAGAGTATATTCACACATACAATAGTATGTGTGTACAGTGTGTGTGTACTATAAAGCTTCACTCCACTGTTCTTTACCCTTCCTAGGCCACCACACACAATAAAGTTTACCTGGTCTTTGGGGTCTGTCACATAGGGGTCATGGGTCAAACTATGGGGCTCCCCATCACTTCTTATTGCCTGGGCGAGTGCTAAATGTCTACATAGCAAGCATTACACCTCATCACATCATAGATAGTGAGGGGTGAGTGCAGTTGGACCACTAGGCCCTTAAACCCAGTGGTACAGGGTACCAATCCTGCACCCTGACTGCAACGTCAGGCCCATTGGTATAGCTATTAAGAATACACTCTACTTTGCTACAGCTATCCATCATAGTGTTAAGCATTGAAGACAGCCACATCATAATTCCAGGGGAGTAAAAGTCCTTGTAGCTCATTTATTTAGAGATAAAGCATAAAATACCCATAGTCCCATTGTAACTCAATTGAAACTCATTGACTAACTCTGGAAATTTAAGACCCGACTAAGTCCCGATGTCCTCGACAGAGGACATGTGATAAAAAATAAATAAATAATATTTTTGAATTTTTTTTTAATGCAAAATGTTTCTTTCAAGTCTAATACTTAAATTACATGAAACAAATCTTGATATCAAAACTTTTTTCTTCTGGGTCCCAGGAGGATAAAGGGAAGATTAGATATTGGTCTATAGTTGGCTAACACCTCTGGATCCAGGGTGGGCTTTTTTAGTAGAGGTTTAATTACAGCTACCTTAAAAGACTGTGGTACATAGCCTGTTAATAAGGATATATTGATCATATCTAATACATGAGTGTTAACTAAAGGTAAGACCTCCTTAAGTAGCCTCGTTGGGATGGGGTCTAAGAGACACGTTGATGATTTAGATGAAGAAATCACTGCGGTCAATTCATGAAGAGAAATCGGGGAGAAGCAATCTAAATATATATTAGGTCTTACAGCTGTATTTGAGGTTAGATAGGTAGGCCTACTATCTGAGGACAGGAGGTCATGAATTTTGCCTCTAATAGTTAGAATTTTGTCATTAAAAAATCATAAAATCATTACTGCTAAGGGCTAAAGGAATACAAGGCTCAATAGAGCTTTGACTCTCAGTCAGCCTGGCTACAGTGCTGAAAAGAAACCTGGGGTTATTCTTGTTTTCTTCTATTAAAGCTGAGTAATAGTTTGCTTTGGCATTGCGGAGGCCCCTCTTATAAGTTTTGAGACTGTCTGCCCAGATTAAACGAGATTCTTCCAGTTTGGTTAATCGCCAATTCCTTTCAAACTTTCGCGATATTTGTTTTAACTTACGGGTTTGAGAGTTACACCAAGGGGCGAACTTTCTTTGCTTTGCTTTAACTTCTTTTTAAGAGGAGCTACAGAGTCGAGTGTTGTTCGCAGCGAGCCTACGGCGCTATCAATAAAATGATCAATTCGGGAGAGGTTAAAGTCGGTACGGGAAACCTCTGTTACTGAAGGACTTGGTAGTGAATTTAACGACGGAGTAATCATTTCCTTAAATTTTGCGACAGCACTATCTGATAAACATCTAGTATAGTAACTGTTGCTGAGTGGCGTGTAATCGAGTAAAAAGAAATCAAAAGTAATCAAATAATGATCCGATAGCGAGGGATTCTGTGGA
>NC_065527.1:33704038-33711152 GCF_006386435.1 Epinephelus moara | reverse complement strand
AGTTTTAAATTTGATTCAATGTCGCCCGCTCTGGCCCCAGGGATACATTTGACTATGGCCGCTGGTGTTGCTAACTTCACATTTCTCAGAATAGAGCTGCCAATAACCAGAGTTTTATCCTCAGCGGGTGTGTCGCTGAGTGGGGAAAAGCGGTTGGAAACGTGAACAGGCTGGTGGTGAGCCGTGGGCTTCGGCTTGGAGCTGTGCCTCTGGCGAACCGTAACCCAACCTCCCGGCTGAATGGGAGTTACCGGAGGACTGCTAGCAGAGGCTAAGGCTATGCTATGTGGCTCCGCACCTAATTCACTAAACCTCGCCTACAACGCAGCAAATAAGCTACACTTGTTACAATTACCACTGTCGCTAAAGGAGGCAGAGGCATAACTGAACATTTGGCACACTGAGCAAGAAAGAGCAGAGGGAGAAGCCATCGCTAGCTGTAAAGCTAATGTAGCTACCAAGGCTAGTAACGTGCAAACAACAGCTAAGAGATTAGCGAGAAAGGCGTAGAAAGGAGGAGAGCTATAAGTGCTTAAACAGAACTAGTGTGGGTTAGACGTTAAAGCAACTGAAGTGAGAAAGCAGAAAGCAGGCTAGTAGAATTCACCAGAGCAGTACGGAGACGCTGGCTCAGTGTTGCCAGATCTCGCGAGACAAATAAGCAACCAGACCTGTGAAAACAAGCCCAAAACAAGTGACTTTTTCTACGGAGCCCCCCTAGGTTCCGGGGAGAGAAAAATAAATAAACTGTGTGCACGATTTTGCAATCCGTGGGGATGGATTTTAAACTGTGGGTACAGATTGTCAATATACATCCAAGTGGACAGATTGGTAAACTGTGCGCAGTTTTGCAAAACTGTACCAACGGTACACAGTTTTTTTTATTTTTCTCCCCCCTGAGCTTCAGGACAATGACTACAAAAGGGAGTTAAACCACCTTTTAACATTATTTAACATTAGAAAACAGATGGGATATCAAATATAGACTGATGTACCAAGTACATTATATACACAGTAAACCTCTGATAATTAAAATTTGCACACACAAATAAATATCATCCTGAACTCACAAATTCTTTATTTATTATTGCTTTTTATGCACTCATCTAACTTTTTTCTTTTAGTTACAGGACTGACGTTTTCCTAACCAGAAAAAAAACACATTACCCTGCTCTGCCTCTGATTGGCTAGTACTCGTTGCCATCAGGGTCAGAGCCAATTAGAAGCAGGATGCGGGTGGGAAAAACACTCTGCTGTCTCCTGTGTGTATGGAGAAAGGGGAGGGACAGGGGGAACAGGCAAAGACAAACTATCCTACGTTTAAATAACATATCGAAAATATCTGCTTGACAACTTATTATGGAGCTGGGAACAAGCCCAAATAAGCAACTACACTTTAGAAACAAGCCCAAAAAAAAATGCGACCCGCGACTACCAATATTTGTAAGCGACTTTACAGAACTTTACAGAAAAACAAGCCCAAAGTCACTTATAATAAGCGGACTTGGCAACACTGCGCTGGCTGCATCCGAAAGGCCAAGTAGTATCGATTGTAGTAGACCAAATTAGTATGTAGTATGTCCGAAACCGTAGTAGGGAGGAGTAGTATGCTACCACCCCTACTAAACACGCCTACATTGTAGTATGATGGCAGAGCATACTACAGGGCTACTACTTACCCAAAATGCACCACGGGCTTCTTCTTCGTCTTCTGCTTCATTGTAGACATCATCAGTCTCCTATTTAAATGCAACGTGGTTGCTGCCCGGCAAGATTCAAAACATCATGGCGGAGCAACGGCAGCCGCCGGTTATATATATATATATATAACATAATCATAATAGCAGAGATACATTTTTGACCAATGAAAACTGTGTGTGTTGATAATTGTATATTATAATTGTATATTTGTGCAACTTAAATCTATAGCTTGTTGCACATAGGAGGCGTACAGACCTATATATATATATATATATATAAATATATATATATATCTGTATAGATCTGTACGCCTCCTATGTGCAACAAGCTAAAGATTTAAGTTGCACAAATATACAATTATCAACACACACAGTTTTCATTGGTCAAAAATGTATTTCTGCTATTATGATTATGAACAAAGCGGTCTGTTTTATACCGGTATTAAGTTAGTTTGATACTAGACATTAACATTTGTTTGACATTCAAAAGACAACAACAAACAACAATAATAAAATAAGTAATGATAATAATAAATTTTTATTTATTTTATTTAACCTTTATTTAACCAGGAAAAGACTCATTGAGATTAAAAATCTCTTTTACAAGAGTGTCCTGGCCAAGACAGGCAGCAGCATAATCACACATACACACAAACACAAGGTGGACACAAACATTAAAAACACTTAGCATCCAAAACAGCAACAATTTAAGGTCAGCTACAATAATAAAAGCCTCAGGCAAAACATCTACAACCAGATGTTTCTGCCCCCAGGTCATCCAATTTCCCCTTAAAAGTGTTCAATGAGACCAACTCATTTTGTTTCAAAGTTTTCTGTAACATGTTCCAGGCAGAGGGAGCAGAAAACCTAAATGCTTTCTTTCCCAGTTCAGTTCTGACTTTTGGGTCAGTCAGCAAGAACAAATCCTGAGACCGAAGATTGTGAGTCCCAGCATTACTAGTACTATTAAAACAAATGATGATAAAGTTTGGCATAATGAAAGTACATCATGGCAGAGCAGTTTACGTCATTGTACTGTGTGAGGTGACAGGTGTTCAAAGTGACTCAGCCTACACACATGACAGAATGTGCTGGTGGAAATGCTGTATCTAGATATTGATATTCAATGAACTAATCACTTGATTGACACATGATGTTAGCGTTGTGACACTTATGAGAAGTGATAATGGTTGTCATCACCATAACAGGTTGGATTATTTCGAAAACAATATAAAGGATCTTCAAAGGGCAAAGTTTAAGTTTTTGAGTGTGGCATGTCATGTCATTGCTTACTGTGGCAGTAAATTAATTATTATGTGCAAAATGAGGCGTCTGCGAGCTATGGCTCGCCTACGCCTCGCATTTTGTATGTTGAGAAGCATGAGAGAGCTTGCAGACATGTTGCTGGTGGGTGAAGAGTGGCCAGCTTCATTTTTGGGCAATTTCAATAGTCACAGGTGCGTTCAGATTTTGGTGCAGTACCTCTGCTCTGCCAGCAGATGGAGTGTTTTCCCACCAATCTTTTAGTATGTCCGAATGGACCCAACTTGTTTAGTAGGTAGGAGTAGTATCTAGTGGTAGTATGTAGTAGTAGTATGCAGTATGCCAGTGGGCCTTTCGGACGCAGCCGCTGTCACAGAAACACCGGAAATGACACAACTCGCTTACCGCAATACGTCAGCACGTCCCATTCCCTTTATGACTGGTTGCAGTCCAAATCTCTAACAGCTTTGCAAATGAAAAGTTGTGTTAATATAGTGACCATTTTAACAAGAAGCATAGCAGTTGTTTGATTAGTAGGTGGTAAAGAAGTTTATTTTGTCTGGATTTCCATGGACTTCATATCATATCTATAACTGAATTTTAAGAAACCCTTAAAAATGTCATTACAAAGTTATTGTACTACATTTCATTTGATCATTTGTGGGTGTGTTAGACAGTGGTGGAGAGGAGACTGCTGAGGGAAGGAGGGAAGCGCAGACAGGACTTCACCAGGCAGGAGTTTCTACGTGAGGTGTGGAAATGGAAGAACGAGTGAGTCCTCACATTCACATCATCACTTTTCCTCTACTGTTAAGTCTGCACCATGTTTGCTTTATAGAGCTGAGAGCTTTTGTCCCTGTGTATCCCAGGAAAGGAGATGAGATCTACGAGCAGCTGAGGAGGCTTGGAGCTTCTCTGGACTGGAGCAGAGCGTGTTTCACTATGGATCCAGTGAGATTCCAGCCACATATGTTTCTCACTTATTATACCAGCTGGAAAATGTTTGGTGTACACATAAAATTTCAATGTGATTGTTAAAAATTGTTGTGATTGGGGCGTCGGTGGCTTAGTGGTAGAGCAGGCGCCCCATGTACAAGGCTGTTGCCGCAGCGGCCCGGGTTTGAATCCAGCCTGTGGCCCTTTGCTGCATGTCATTCCCCCTTCTCTCTCTCCCCCTTTCACGCTTACCTGTCCTGTCCATTAAAGGCAAAATGCCCAAAAAAATATCTTTGACAAAAAAATAAATAAATAAATTGTTCTGACGGAGTTTTAGATATGGGGAGCATTGACATGCACTGTATAGTCGAGCTATAGTTATAGCTCACTATGGTTAAAGCTCGACTAGGCCATTCAATTGGACTGCTGTCCTTGTCCCAGTATACGAGCACGGGAGGGGAATCAATTTATTGACCGAAGTATGTCCGACTTCACTACGATAGGTGGCGATATGCCCCCTTTCAGCTTGTTAATGCTTCGATTTCCTGGAGCATGTGCAGAGCACCTCGGTCAGTTTGGGTCCGATTGACTGTATACATGCAGGAGGAATTCGACCCCCACTCACATTACCTGGGTGTGTTAGTCCGACTTTAAGAAATTCATTTTAGTACAATTTCATTTGGACCAACATGTTTCCTATATGATTGATAATACATTTGTATACTTGTGAGGATGTACAGGCCAGGAAAGGTATTTTGAGATGGAGGCTCTTCTTCTTCACCAGTTAATAGTCTGTGCTTTCATTTAGATTGAAAAAAATATGCCGCATTACATTACCTTTCCTATAATTTTCCACTTTTATTCTGAACGACAATGCACTATATATTTCTAGTCTTACTTCAAAATACCCTGACACAGGGTTCGGCCACTTGACATGCTGCTGTGTTGTGCTATGGCCTATTCAGGTGCTGGAATTTGTTATTTACGTGACAACACCTGGACGCAACACAGGCTCCGCTCCTATTGAGTGTGTGCACAGTGCTGCGTTTGACTGTGCGTAACAGCAGTCTTTTGATGGTCATTTACACACTGTCCATAACAATAACTATGTCAGGTAACATCTGGTTAGGATCGGGCTCGGTTATAATTGTCTCGGGGTTGGTCAGGAAAATGCTGCCCAAGCTTATATAATATAATCTTGTTATTGCATGCCTCCGTATATCGAAGTATAGAATCGGCTATAAAGAGTGATGAGCTTATAGTAGCATCTCTGAGCTGTTTTCACTGTTGACCATTTTTAAAATGTGATTTCAGGGTTTCAGCAGGGCTGTGACTGAGGCTTTCGTCAGGCTGTGTGACTCTGGTCTGCTTTATCGCTCAGAGGCTTTGGTCAACTGGAGCTGTGCACTGGAATCTGCCATCTCTGACATAGAGGTAAAACAGCTTCACATGGACATGTATGTTTTTATTTAACAGCTCTAAAATGCCCATCATTTGAGCCAATGATCACGACTTACTGTATCACTTGGAAAATAAATAAACTTCAAATAGCAGTATCAGTTTCTAAAGATAGTTTATGAAATACATAGTTTAAAAACACCATTTTTAACTTCACATTATAAATTGTTTAACAGTGATCAACAGAGACAGATTTAATCTCTATTTCAAAACACATCTCTACAAATTAAAGGTATACTATGCAGGAATTGTCTGTTACTGTTAGTAAGGAGTATCGCCCATGAAAGTGAAAGTGAAAGCCAAACTCAGATTAAGCCTCGTTTTTTTTCTGGCACCTGGTCGTTGGTCTGCCACCCTTTCTAGAAAGTCCAGACTTCACCTGCTGTGCCCAGGAACGTCCCGAACACAACAAAATGAGAAGAAAAGAAGAAAATCCAGGCAGGGGCAGAGTCTCTGCAAATAAATACACCACCACACACTGAGAGTGGATCAGTGACAGGGATTACTTTAATATGAGTCTATGAGTCCTTTTTTTTTTTTTTTTCCTAGGAAAATTTGCAAAGTATATCTTTCATCTAATGCCTCATTTTCATGGCATCGCTTTGGCTCAACTCAACTCCGACTCACTTTTGTTACCAGATGCTTTACTCAGTGCAGATAGCACCCTGTCAGTGTAGGCAAAACTTTTTTTTTTTCTAAGATATTTTTTTGGGCATTTTTTGCCTTTATAGATAGGACAGTTGAGCGTGAAGGGGGGAGAGAGAGAGGGGTAATGACATGCAGCAAGGGCCACAGGCTGGAGTCGAACCTGGGCCACTGCGACAACAGCCTTGTACATGGGGCACCTGCTCTATCCACTAAGCCACCGATGCCCCAGTAGGCAAAACTCTTAACTGGCTGTCACAGTGCCACCACGTGACACTGCCATGACATCATCTTCAACACAACACAGTACATGTTGCTAAGTCCTGGTTTTGCTGTATAAATTCCATCCATCCATTTTAATCCACTTACTGGGGGTCAGGTCATGGTGCCAGCGGGCTGAGCAAGGTACTCCAGACGTCTGTTTCTCCAGCAACGCATTCCAGCTCCTCCCTGAGGATCCTGAAGCGTTCCCAGGCCAGATGAGATATATAGCCTAATCCCCCCAGTGTGTTCTGGATCTGCCCCAGGACCTCCTGATCAGATGTCCTAACCCCCTCAGCTGGCTCCTTGAAAACACTTAGGACCAGCTCCTCACTCTATCGCTAAGGCTGAGCCCAGCCACCATACACAGAGGAATGGGGCTGTCATTCTTTCAAATCTTGTTTGAGTGAACAAAAATACACGGTTGCTTCTCTGTTTCTAGTATGAGGTCAGCTTGCTTGGAACCTTGACTGAGGAGGTACAAAAAAAAAGTACCAGGGACCATCCACAACTTTTGCCAATGGAAATCCAAAAAAGAGCGGTTCTAAAGCCCCATTTCCACCAAACACTTTCAGTATGGTACCTCTGGAACCAAAAGCAACCCTTCAGACGTGTTACCTAGACCCTAGTCTCGCCACCAGACAATCAGAGATCTCCGCCGTCTGATAGTCTGGGGACACTCCTTTCTAAAGTGTGTTTAAAACACCGGCGAAAACGCCTCTTGCATTTTTGAAAAGGACACGCCTTCTCGGAAATGTGCGCTCCCCCTTTTCTCGTCCACAAGGAAACAAACACACAGAGAGCTTGAAAATGGATGCCGAGAGATTTAACTCCGTTTTGTCAAACGTGTG
>NC_065527.1:33702448-33702583 GCF_006386435.1 Epinephelus moara | reverse complement strand
CCAATTGCACGCTCCCCCAAAACTTGCGACATCTGTGGCATTGTGCTGTGTGATAAAACTGAACATTTTAGAGTGGCCTTTTATTGTGGCCAGCCTAAGGCACACCTGTGCAATAATCATGCTGTCTAATCAGCA
>NC_065527.1:33700500-33702405 GCF_006386435.1 Epinephelus moara | reverse complement strand
TGTGTGATAAAACTGAACATTTTAGAGTGGCCTTTTATTGTGGCCAGCCTAAGGCACACCTGTGCAATAATCATGCTGTCTAATCAGCATCTTGATATGGCACACCTGTGAGGTGGGATGGATTATCTCGGCAAAGGAGAAGTGCTAACTAACACAGATTTAGACAGATCTGTGAACAGTATTTGAGGGGAAATGGTGTTTTGTGTATGTAGAAAAAGTTTTAGATTTTTGAGTTCAGCCCATGAAAAATGGGAGCAAAAACAAAAGTGTTGCGTTTATATTTTTGTTCAGTGTATATATAGTTAAAAGCTGTCCTGGTTTTCTACCCGGAAGTATTTGTAAACAACGAGGCGATTCCCTCTATAGTCCGGCCGGACGGATGAGTCATGGCTTTGTAAAAGATTATGTTTGTTTCTTTTAGTTGGCGAGAATGTTTCGCCGCAAACGCGACAAACATCCACTAATTTTGACGGCGTTTTCTGCGAGTGCGGCTGAGCCATTTTGTACCGCTACACGTTTCTAGTGGGACTATGTTTACGAGCACAAGAGTTCAGCGAGCCACCGAAGGACCGCCCTGCAGATTTACTATTGGTTCTGCAACGTAGGGAGTTTTTTTAAACTCTGAAATTGTATCCGCCCATCTAAACACAAAATAAGGGAGAAAGTCATCAGTCTTTAGTTAAGCAAAGCATCTAAAGACTGACTTGTGAGTCTACCTAGACCCTAGCGTTTCCACCGCAAACGGTACTCTTAAATGTGGGTGGGGTTGTTGTCACTCACTGATCTGTCCAGCACTCACTGTATTTTCTCTTCACCGGTGACACAGATGGAAGTCTGCACCTCATTTATTGTCCGCAGAAAGGGGTTGTACGTCGACATTTTAAGAGCAAGATAAAACAGGCTGCAGTGAGTCTTTCCCCATGGGATATTTAAAAATAGTGGGTTTGTGCATTTAGTCCTTATCAGGCAAGCTCGGGGGTTTAGTAGTCCGTACTCACAAGAACTGAGGAGTGAGGATTAGAATATATGCAGTTCACATAACCTGGACAAAATTAATATATATAAACACTTAAAGATCCACTCATTACTAAAAGTGTATGTCATATAAAGGCTAAAGTAATGGTCAGAGTTGTCATATGGAATATTTAAGGTGTGTTGATTGATTCACATCGTCACCTCATGCATTGAGTAACATTACAAGCTAACGTTCCACCTTAATAGTTGACAGCAGTTAGTTATGTTTTTTCTACGACTACACCTGCTGCAAAAGGCAGGAAAACATCCTGTCATTTTATAGTTACAGTCTACTAATTAAATTACAGAAGCCTTAAAAAAGCCACAACTCAACCGTGAGCAGAGTGACCGTCCACTATTGACCAATCAATGGACTGCAGTGTTCACAGCTCCACCTTTTAGTACCAGATCTGTCTGCTAGGTACCCCAACAGTAGGGGTACCAAAAAATGGGAACAGTATGGAATGGTTCCATTGGTACCATCCACACTTTTTCGCAGTGGAAACAGAAAAAAAAGAGTACCGAACTGAACTGTAACGTACTGCTGGAAATGGAAACAGGGCTTAAGTGAGTTGAAATGAGTTGAGCTGTGTTGGTGCCATCCAGTAAATGAGGCTTACATTAGCTACAGTTTTAAAAACATATGGCCAAATTTGTACTAAGAAAATGGCAGTTTTCATTGACTTTGTGGCTATAATTGGAGATGGTGGCAATATAGATGTTAATGCTGAGGTAAATACAACCAAACACTTACTTAAAGCTATAGTGCGTAACTTCTGTCGCCTCCCAGCGGATAATGCGTTATTACAACTAATAAGCCGGCGGCACTTCCATGTACACAGAGTAACACTCGCCAGTTGCCACACACCGTGTACACAGAGTAACACTCGC
>NC_065527.1:33694660-33700128 GCF_006386435.1 Epinephelus moara | reverse complement strand
CACGCATACTAAAAATGATATATATTGAAAAATACCGCGAGATGTTAGAGGAGCCGATCGGCTTAATCAGCATTGTGTCATCTCCTCTAGTAGTGGCTTGGGTGAAACGGGCATTTACGGGCCTGTAGAAGTTACGCACTATAGCTTTAACAAAATAAAGAAAGGTTCAGTTGCAGTTTATACTGTAATGATGGTCGAGTTCAAATTTAAGTTTGGTAAACACAAACTACATTGTTTGTGTTACAGTCATCAGATAGTGTGTTCATTAGTAATAGCCTAATTTTTTCATTTGTATTTCTTATAGTCAGTTTTGCATGTTTCTTTTCCCACTACAATCAATTACACAATTCAACTACAATTCCTTGTGGCTTGTGTAAATCCCTTCTGCATTGTGTTTATGCCTCCTTTACAGAGGCGGAGAAGTCACAAATTGCGTTAGTTCAGTCAATCCAGCAGAACACATAATCAACCCCTGTTTGTTTTTAAACTGCACAAAGGCTGTCACCTTGCATTTAGTGATTAGCTTTTTTCAAGTCCTGTCTACTTTTGATGAAACTATATTTTTAGATTTTCTGTGTCTAAGCAGTTTGTTATACAGCTACAAGTTATGATTTTTACTGAATTTCATCTCCTGTATCAAATTATTTATATCAGTGACTCAATTTTTAGACATCACTTGCCAAAAACTACACTTTTTTTTTTTTTTTTTTTCATTCTTAATTAAGCCACGAGGGGGCGTCGGTAGTGTAGTGGATAGTGCTGGCGCCCCATGTACAGAGGCATCGCCTCGCTGCAGCAGCCACGGGTTTGAATCCGGCTCGCGGCCCTTTGCTGCATGTCAGTCCCCACTTTCTCTCTGTCTCCCCATTTCACTCTCTGTCCTGTCAATAAAGGCAAAAAGCCCATAAAAATCATCTTAAAAAAAAAAAATTAAGCCAAGAGGCTCCCATTGAGATACAAGGTCTCTTCTTCTAGAATGTCCTGGACAAGTCTGCAGGACAATGGACATAATTAGTCCCACTTAAAAAAAACACTATGTCACATAGTAAAACATGTACACATTCACATTCCACCCATGTCAAGGATTATACACAGCAGCAACATGTTTCCTGAGGGGCAGTTTTTAAAAGTATTCAAGGAAGGGAGTGCTTCTAAGATAACAACATTTTGGAGCCCATTCCATGCCCAGAGTGTATAGCTCAGTTTCTCACAACTTTTTTTTTTTTTTTTAAGATTATTTTTTGGGCTTTTTGCCTTTAATGAACAGGACAGAGTGAAATGGGGTGAGAGAGAGAGTAGGGGTTGACATGCAGCAAAGGGTTGCAAGCCGGAGTCGAACCTGCGACCGCTGCAGCGAGGCATCACCTCTGTACATGGGGCACGTGCAAAATGCAACAGCAAGGCTTTTAACTGGGTCTAAGAAAAGGGATCACATCACCCCAATTCTATATTCCCTACATTGGCTACCAGTTAATTTTAGGATTCATTTTAAGATCTTAGTACTTACTTTTAGAGCCCTCCATGATCAAGCCCCCTCGTATATCACTGAGCTACTGAGACCCTATTCTCCCTCACGTTCACTAAGGTCATCGGATCAGAAACTCCTGATGGTCCCCCGCACCCATTTCAAAAGATGAGGAGATTGTTCTTTCCAGGCCAGTGCTCTACGCCTTTGGAATGCACTACCTCTGACTCTGCGTAGCATAGAGTCCACTGAAGGTTTTAAGAGAGAACTAAAAACTTATCTTTTTAGACAGGCTTTTTACTGAAGTTGATGTTTTTGGGCCTCTGTGACTTTATCTGTTTTCTGTGCCGTTGTGTGTTTTCTGTGTTGTCTCTGTCTGTATTTTACTGCTTTTTATTATTGCTGTAAAGCACTTTGTGATTTTATCTGTGAAAAGTGCTATAGAAATAAAATTTACTTACTTACTTACTTACTTACTTAGTTAAAGCACACACATCAACACATAAAAGTACTGTTTATGTATGTTTTGCCTTCATGCGGCTATGATAGATATTCATTGTATAAAACTGTAGAAATTGTTTACTTTTTACTTTTTCTCCTTTTTTCAAAGTTTATGGGGGGTTTGTATCAAAATAGTCTGCCATTTTATGCGACACACAGTAAAGACTGTTGCCATATTGTGATACAATACTGTGAATATATCATATGAATATTGCATGGACACAATCATTGTATCATCATAGGATGCAATGCACATTTTTTATCCAGTGAGCTCCAATTGGACTAAACTTCCCAGAGTTGTACTGTAAACTCTCGGTTGATACTGCATTATTGTTAGAATTCTGAGAATAAACAAATAATGGCTGCGTTTCCCAGTTTTATTTTTTATTTGAAGAGGACAGTGCATATTAGTGAACAATTCATCGATCTTAAGACTTAAGAGCACAGTTAAGAACATCTTTGGTAAGAAGGGTCGCTAGATGCGTTCTTAATGCCCTTCTTAGGATCGCTCTTAAGATCGCTCTTTAAGAAGCTCTTAAGAGGAGCTTGCCACTACCGCGGTGCTGAAACTAAATCAATCAATGTCAGGCAAATTGATCACCCACCACTTAATCAGCGCATAAGTCACACACAGCGCTGCTACCTAACACACTAATTCCCTGCTGCTCGTGTATAAAATGGAGGAACTGGAAGCGGTTGTCAAGACACAGAGGGGTTACAAAGAATGCAGTATAATGTGCTTCACGGAGTCATGGTTGCACGAACAGAAACCGGACTCCAATGTGACCATACCCGGCTTCCACACAGTCCGCCCGGACCAAGACACCACAGCGAGCGACAAAAAGAAAAGAGGGGGACTTGCTGTGTTTAGAAACTCTAAGTGGTGTCATCCTGGGCACATCTCTATCAAGGAGCATGTCTGCAGCCCGAAGATCAAGTTGATTGCCATCGGACTTTGTCCATATTATCTCCCGAGGGAATTTACTGCTGTCATCGCTGTCACTATTTACATTCCCCCTTCCGGGAATGCAGAGGCATCGTGTGACGTCATCCATGGCGTAACAGCATGCCTACAAACAAGGTACCCTGATGCCTTCATCACCATCACAGGGGATTTTAACCACGTCCCTCTCTCCTCCACACTCCCCACCTTCCGCCAATTCGTCAACTGCACTACTAGAGAAAACAAAACTTTGGATATGCTGAATGCAAATGTTAAAAATGCCTATAGTTCCACTGCCCTCCCCCCATTAGGCAGGTCAGACCATAATTTAGTACTGCTCACTCCACTATACAGGCCAGTTGTTAAGCAGCAACCAGCCATAACTAGGACAGTGAGGAAATGGTCTCATGACTCCATGGAGTCCCTGCGTGGGGCTCTGGAGGCTACTGACTGGAATGCCCTCTATGAACCACATGGGGAAGACATAGATAGCATTACCGATTGTGCTTCTGATTATATACATTTCTGTGCTGATACCACTATTCCCACTAAAGTGATCTGATGTTACCCAAATAATAAACCTTGGGCCACAAGTGACTTGAAGGCCCTAATAAATGAAAAAAATGAGGGCATTTAGGTCAGGGGACAAAACAGAACTGAAATGTGTACAGAATGAACTAAAATGGAGACTCAGGGAGAGTAAAAACTCCTACAGGCAGAGACTGGAGGAAAAACTACAGAGGAGTGAGGTCAGGGAGTGGGATGAGGAGGATCACTGGGTTCCAGAGGAAAGGTGGGGCTGCAGTTGAGGGAAACATACAGTGGGCTAATGAGCTGAATCAGTTTTACAATAGGTTAGACTCGGGCTCATCCACCAGCAGTCCCCCTACTACTACACTGAGTTCAACCTCTTTTCCCCCCACCAATCCTTGCAGCCTGTCCTACTCGGACCCACCTCTGTCTCTTTCACCCCTATCACTGCCCTGTTTACTGCCAGTGCAGTCCATGACTCATGCCCCACTGGACTATACATCACAGCTAACCAGGTGAAGAGGGAACTTTCAAAACTTAACCAGGGGAAGACTGCTGGACCGGATGGCATCAGCCCTCATATACTGAAAGCATGTGCCAGTCAGCTGTTTGAAGTACTACAACACCTGTTCAATATAAGCCTGCATTTTTAGAGAGTCCCCTCCATCTGGAAAACATTATGCCTGGTCCCGGTTCCCAAGAAGTTGCATCCTGTTGCCCTTACTGACTACAGGCTGATTGCACTGACCTCTCATATTATGAATGTTATGGAGAGACTGGTCCTAGCATACCTCAGTCCAAAGGTGCGTGCATCACTTGACCCACTGCAATTTGCGCACCAGCCCCATGAAGGTGTGGATGACGCAATTATACACATGCTGCAGAGGGCCTACTCCTTCCTGGACAGACCCAGCACCACAGTGAGGATCATGTTTTTTGATTCCACAAGTGCCTTTAACACAATTCAGCCTGATCTGTTAAAGACCAAACTGGAAACCATGAAGGTGGAGGCTCCTCTGGTCACATGGATTGGGGATTACTTGAAAGGCAGACCGAGGTTGTGAGGCTGCAGAGCTGTGTGTCTGAACGTCTGGTGAGTAACATCGGAGCCCCCCAGGGAACAGTGCTCTCCCCTTTCCTCTTTACCACCTACACATCCGACTTCAATTACAACACAGACTCATGTCACATCCAGAAATTTTCTGATGACACAGCCATTGTCAGGTGTGTGGAGGGTGGACATGATGAGGAGTACAGGGGCCTGGTCGACAGCTTTGTTCAGTGGAGTGAGGAGAACAAGCTGCAGCTCAATGTAGCTAAAACAAAGGAGATGGTGGTGGACTATAGGAGGAACAAGCCCCCATCTTCTCCAGTCCACATAAATGGTCAATCGACATGGAGATTGTGGACAGATACAAGTATTTGGGTGTTGTACTGGACAGCAGGTTGGAATGGTCAGCAAACACGGAGGCTGTCTACAAAAAGGGCCTGAGCCGGCTGTACTTCTTGAGGAGGCTGAGGTCTTTTCGTGTAGGCAGTAAAATGCTTAACATGTTTTATCAATTGGTTGTGGCCAGCACTCTAGTCTTTGCTGTGGTGTGTTGGGGTACATGTTTAAAAAAGAAAGATGTAAATAGACTGAACAAAATAATCAAGAAGGCCCAGTCTGCTGTTGGTCTGAACTTGTGCACTGTGGAAGAGGTGGTGTCGGACAGACTACTGTCAACATTTCACAAGATCATGTTCAAATAAACACAAGAAGTTGGTGCTCTAGATAAAGGATCAACACTCAGTGAATAACCTAAGCCCTATGATAAGCTAATATGGAAAGGCTTAACTATACAGACCAGTGAGCAGTGATAACTAGCATGTCTTTGGGGTCATCGGGTGGGAACCTCCTTTCACCAGTGTTTCGTCTAGTTGGTCCCACGACACCTCCAGGAGGCTAGACAGTGATCTCTGGCGTCCCAGAGACACTCCCCTAATGCCAGGTCTCACTGCTCCCCTCCCCGCACCAACCCAATAACC
>NC_065527.1:33663931-33694515 GCF_006386435.1 Epinephelus moara | reverse complement strand
CACTCCGAGTTCCCCCAGGAGCGAGACAGCTGATCTTGCTATGAATCCCCTACACCCCACTTCCACTGGACAAATCCTAGTTTTCCATCCTCGCTGCTCAGCCACCCATCCCCTCCATAAAACACTGGACTCATATAAAAGCACATTCAGCAACAGATTCATTCTGCCCCGCTGCTCAAAGGGCCGCCACAGAAAAACATTTTTACCTGCTGGCATACAATACAATGCCTCCCTATAACTGTAAATTCACCCGCTTTAATCCATTTCACATGCACTTTTAAAAATTTTATTTAGCTTTTATTATGCTTTTATTGTTTTACCTGCGCACTAGCTGGGGGGGGGGGGGGGGGGGGGGTATTTATGTAGTTATTGTATTCTCTGTTTCTGTGATATATGTTTTTGTCCTTGTGTCTTGATATTTTTATCAGCTGCTACAACATTTTAATTTCCCTTTGGGGATAAATCTATCTATCTATCTATCTATCTATCTATCTATCTATCTATCTATCTATCTATCTATCTATCTATCTATCTATCTATCTATCTATCTATCTATCGTAGTGTAGTGTAGTGTAGTGTAGTGTAGTGTAGTGTAGTGTAGTGTAGTGTAGTGTAGTGTAGTGTAGTGTAGTGTAGTGTAGTGTAGTGTAGTGTAGTGTAGTGTAGTGTAGTGTAGTGTAGTGTAGTGTAGTGTAGTGTAGTGTAGTGTAGTGTAGTGTAGTGTAGTGTAGTGTAGTGTAGTGTAGTGTAGTGTAGTGTAGTGTAGTGTAGTGTAGTGTAGTGTAGTGTAGTGTAGTGTAGTGTAGTGTAGTGTAGTGTAGTGTAGTGTAGTGTAGTGTAGTGTAGTGTAGTGTAGTGTAGTGTAGTGTAGTGTAGTGTAGTGTAGTGTAGTGTAGTGTAGTGTAGTGTAGTGTAGTGTAGTGTAGTGTAGTGTAGTGTAGTGTAGTGTAGTGTAGTGTAGTGTAGTGTAGTGTAGTGTAGTGTAGTGTAGTGTAGTGTAGTGTAGTGTAGTGTAGTGTAGTGTAGTGTAGTGTAGTGTAGTGTAGTGTAGTGTAGTGTAGTGTAGTGTAGTGTAGTGTAGTGTAGTGTAGTGTAGTGTAGTGTAGTGTAGTGTAGTGTAGTGTAGTGTAGTGTAGTGTAGGCTTGGCTTGGCTTGGCTTGGCTTGGCTTGGCTTGGCTTGGCTTGGCTTGGCTTGGCTTGGCTATCTGGATGATACATTTCCAAAGTCTTCTAAAAGGGGTGTGTTTATCACATACAGCTGAGAAAGTGGATTTAAAATAGTCCGAAACTACATCAACATCAGCCATTTGTGAGACAATACCCAGGTCACTGTTAAATAGATTGTGCAAAAAAATAAATAAAATGTTTAAATTGTCTCTTATAGATAAAACATTGTTTATAATTTTAATTTCTGTCATGCACACAACTGCACAGTCATCACTAACATCGTTACAAAAAGTTCCAATCAGAGAATGTGATTGTTTGTAAAAATGAGATCCAGTAGTGTAGATTTAGCTAGTTCTTTTTGGTTTAACCAGGTTGGCGATTTCATTAACTGAACCACACAAAGAGAGTCACAGATGTCCTTGAATAAGTCTATGGTTGACAATAACCAGTCCCAGGTTAGGTTTCCAAGTAAAACCAATTATAGTGGCTCTCCTTCCATGAAGTTACTGATGTAGTGATGCAATGTCAGTAAACTTAATTGACACCTGCTGTAGGCATCGGCTGTAATGCACAAATCAAAATGTCTAAAAGCATTTATGTTTCCTCTTTGCCACTTCATTTATTGCTTACAACTATTTACAACTTTTCTTGTATCCAGGTAGATCATCAATCACACATATTTGTAGCCTAAACAAATTTTAAGCAGGGTTCCCTTCCCAGGTTAATGAAATATCTGGAAAAGTCATGAAGTTGGAAAACTGTTTTCCAGACCTGGAAAAGGTTTGGAATCTATGAAAGCACATTGCACTCACGAATTAAAAAAAAAAAGAAGACACCTTATCTCATAATTTGAGAAAAGATCTCATAATTATGGAAAAAAGCAATCATTGGTAGACACTAGATAAGACAGTGAATGATGGCGCTATGGCAATGAATGTGTTTTATCTGTTTTAATGTAGCACATCATGGTTATTAATGACCTATTTTCTTAATTGTGCACATTTTAAGGTTTTTGATTATTTCGGGTTGACTAAGCCTGTGAAATATCTGCCTACATTAACTTTACAACATATCCAAAACCAGGGAGAAATTGAGGCTTTGATAGGGAGCTATTGAAGATAATAGCTGCCAAAAAATGCAAATATCAAATATTAAACTTTAGTCACCCCTCTGTCCTGAGATGCCTGCAGAGTGTTGACATGCTAGTATTTATGCCATCCTCATTTTTAAAAGAGATTAATATTTTCCAGTGTTTCATACTGAGGAGATAGGAAAAACAGATTAATTGCAATAGCACTATTATTCACTGTCTTATCTTGTGTATAGCAATGACTACGAGATCCTCATCTTATAATTATGAGATCTTATTTCGTAATTATGAGTTAAAGTGTCTGTTTTTCTGTAGAAAGTTTTGAAAATACATTGTTTTGGGTACTGTTTAAAATATATTCATATTTATCCTAAAACGTCTAAATTTATGCAAAATGCTGCGCTGCATGACCATTAAAACCTTACTACATGTTGCATATGCAGCTAGTTAGCGTTGGAAATGTCTGATGAGCAAGAACAGTTAGCAAGCGCTAACAGTTTACTCATCTGCAAATGCCTGGGATGTGCATGTTTCATAATGTTTGGCTTTTGAACGACAAATATAATACATGGCTCAAGATAGAGGCAAATCCTAGCTGCTTTGGATGTAGGCTCTGCACCAAAATGTTGATGTTGGCAACATGGAGGAAGCAGCTCTGGTCAGCCATGTTAAAGGGGAAAAGCATCTGGAAAACCAAAAGGGCAGTCAACAGATTGCCAGTGTCGGCACAGATTTCATGCCTGCCGTAGCCACACAAGATAACGTTACCACTTTGTGTCTACTGTATGTGTAGACACAAAGGCATTCCATTTCATATTCCATACTATATGTTTGCTGCAGTTTCTGTCTGAGGGTATAGCATACTGGAGTAAGAGCCTAAATATTGCACCTGAGGATTGCTACATAGGCCTTCCTATAATAAATGACTTCAGTCAAGTCGTGGAAATGGGGAAAAACATGATGGAAAAGTGTTTGAAAACTGTTTGTTTCCCCTGGCATCTAACACACATGGCTGCAATTACCTTTCCTGTATGAATGCAGTGTTGTTACTGCCACACAGTGTACAGAAAGTGTATTACACTAAAATTAAACACAAAAGCAAACATGGATAAATAGTTCTTACTCTCTGGCTGCTACTTATTTTGGCAGGCAGACACTACAGTTCTAAATGATGAAAAAAGAGCCAATTAACACACATAATGTTCTTAGGGTCAAAGGTAACCTGTACACACAATCGTGCTGCATCCTTTTTCCGCTGTGAGGGTCCAACGGACAGAGGGATGTCGTATGCTGTAAAGCCCTCTGAGGCAAATTGTGATTTGTGATCTTGGGCTTTATAAATAAAACTGAAAATTGAAATTGAAAGGCAGTGTAGAATCACAGGGTGGTGTGGCTTCACTAGTTAAAGTGTACCCTTATAAATGGCTCTCACACCAATTCTCAGTCCAATTGTGAAGAAAATGAAAAAAGGAAAGTGGCCACTTCATTTGAAGCCTAAGGTGGGCAGTAATATGAGACCACAATGTGTGGCATATATGTGTGAGCCGTTTTGAAAGAATAATGTAATTCCTCTGACTTCAGTGCAGTTTTGTTTGCTGATGGACTGAATGCAAGAGCACCCCTTCCCCTTTTTTTAACCCAGTTGCAAAACAGTGATGTCAAACAATTTTAACTGAAGCTCCAATGACTAGCTTGTCCCGGAGCTTTCAGCTGCATCTCATGGTCTTGCACAGCAGAGGGAATTTACCCAGTTGTACCCAGTTCTCATCACATGACCTTCAGACAGAATGGATCTAATGTGATAACAAGTGGTTGTCTGTGGTGGGGAATGACTTTCTGTACACAACTGAGCAAACTCCATCTGCTGAGAGAGGCCAACCACGAGATGTGGTTGAAAGCTCTGCAAAAAGCAAATAAGGGGACCTTGATTCGTGATATTTTTGTCACACCACTGTCTCCACAGTCAAGACTTGACTTTCACGCTGAAGTCATGTCCTTCATTTTGAAAGAGGAGAAATCTTAAACCCATAATGTGTTGCAGACTGGTGAACATGGTCCATCTCTAGTGCTACAGAAGATGATGCCTTTAAAACATGTCTGGTTTCGTTAACAGCAGGATGAGGTGGAGGTGTTTCCTTGCACCCCTCATTAAACAAACATGATATTCACACTTTGATGCAGCTCTTACCATTTCTCTTATTTTGTCCACCTGTTTTGTTTAGACAGGATCATCATTCATTTTGTTCTGTGTTTATTTGTTGTAATGACAAAAGTGTACAGTTGTAGAGAATTATACATGTACACCATTTTGTGGATTTGCTGTCAGGTTGACTCAATGGAGCTTTCTGAGCAGACCATGTTGCCTGTTCCTGGTTATGATAACAAGGTGGAGTTTGGAACCATGTTGACCTTTGCATACCCTATAGAAGGCCATGGTGAGTATTTGTGACTGTCTGGTAATATGATACATGTGCTGGTGCTTGTTCTGTTTCATGTTATACATAATATGATTTCCTTTCTCCCCTGTATTTAAGATGGAGAGGTGGTAGTGTCCACCACCCGTCCTGAGACTATGCTAGGAGATGTGGCCATAGCTGTTCACCCAGATGATCCTCGATATCAGGCTAGTACCAACTTTTGATACAAGTTGTAATTAGAGTGAGGCAGTCTTGGACAGCTCTCTCTCATTTCATGCTGAGCAGCTGGTGCACAGAGGACTTGTGTGAACTTGTTTGCCCTCAGCTCCCGCCTACTACTGGGGGAGGAGGTGTGAGCCATTGGGAGTTAACCATACACTTGATGTACATACAGTACAATATGAGAAAATCAAACCAGTGCGCCAAAAGCGTTAGAAATGCTTCAGAGAGTTTTACCTTTAAGGAAAATTCTGGCTTTTTGTGTCTTACTTGTCTTTTTTGTAGTTGTAGCCATCCTTGCTATCAGTAATGGCACCAGTGAACTGACTAAGTTAATGATTGAGATCTGGGAACTCTGTGCCTTTGCTTAAGTAAGGCAGTCAAATGATCAGACTGTTTGGAAACAAACCTTAAGCTATCACAAACTTCCTTGGAAGAGAAAATGAAGGCAAACTAAAATGATTACTTAAAAAAGTGTTGAAATCATCAATCCAATTTACAGACCAGCAAGTCTTCCAATTTATAAAACCACGTAAATCATTTCTTCCTACCCTCAAATATGACCCACAGGAGTGTTTTCTACAAAAGCGCCCCTACTGTCATATCTAACCGAGAAAATCGGTCTTCTTCCTAAACACATTATGAACTTTTGTGAAAATGGTCACAAATGGTCGTCAAAACTCTTTGGTTAGTTTTAGAAAAAAAAATGGTTGGGGTCAAAATAAGTATGTTTGTTACTAATGTTATGCAAAGTATAACATATGTCATGCGATATATGATTCATACATCACCTCACCTGACATACTAGGTAACGTAGTTAAAATAAATACTCTGCGTTCCAATACCCCTACTACTATACTATTTAGTATATTAGGAAAATATTTAGCATGTCCCAATACATAGTGTGTCAAATGCAGTGTGACAGAAATACCAGGATGTTCTACTGCATGCAGTCACATTATGTGGTATGCAAGCTATAGGGCTGCAGCGATATGCCGGTTTTAAGGTATACCGTGATATAAAAGTTGATGGTTATCATACCATGTACATTTGCTCATCTACGATATAAGGTCAAAGTGCAATAGTATGAAGAAGTGGTACGTCCCAATTGTGTGCATACTGCATGCAACAGTACGTATATAATAAGGACAGCTGCAGTATGTACTAAAAGTAAAAAGAAAAAATATTTGATTCGGAATGCAACTTGACTTTTGGTTTACATGGAACATGAACAGCAGTCTCCTGGGTGACAATCCTATTTTGTTTGATCCACCTGTCTACCCCAACCGCCTTCTTATGCAGACTTTCTCACTCTTTATGGTACGTTGTCTGACTTCCTCCTTTGCTCCTGTCATAATTACTAATGCCACTAGAGGTTGCCACCAAACAATAACATAGATAAGTGTTGTAATAAGCTGCTTGTACAAATGACCACTGTGGTTGTATTTTGGAGGACAGTCTTGCTACCATAGTGTCTAAAGGCCCTGACACACCAAGCCGACAGTTGGCTGTCAGTCAGAGTTGGGCCGTTGGTGAGCGTCTGCCAGCCTCGTTGGCACAGTGGAGCCCGCTGGTGAATGAAACCACTCTGATTGTCAGTTCAGCTATGCACACAAGAAGAGAAACAGAAGTGAGGAGAGTTAACAACAAGCCAAATTCAAGAGGAAGTGAGGTCGAAAGAAACTTGTTATATGAGGTAAAGTTTTTTTTCTTTATCCATTGAGCTCTTAAGCATAAACGTTTCCTGATAGTTTGTGTTATTGTTCACTGGCGCACAGTAAATATGCTCCGTCCTTTTAACCTTGGATTGTGTTGTTTTTAATATGCTAACTGGCTAACTAGTGCCAAGACGGTTTTCTGTTATCCCTCTTTGGGTGATGATTACAGATGAATGCTGTCTGCTGGTGTGGAAGTGTATGTCCTCTCATGCAGGCACAGAACATTTTAATTGGTTGGCTGTCAGTTTGGTGTGTTCGTGTGCAACTTTTTGGCTGGACACAGCACAGCAGGGGGCTCTTCTTGCTGTTAGTTCTCCGATGTTGGTTTGGTTTGTCGGGGCTGTTTCAGACCTGTGTCCTGCTTGATCTTTGACCTACTGTAGTTGTGTGTACCCTGTGTTCCTGTTCGTGACATTAGGGCAGATGATATGGATAAAATTTACCATGATCACTGGTGAAAGAAGTACTCAAATCCTTAATTTAAGTAAAAGTAGCAATACCACAATGTAAAAATACTCCATCACAATGAAATGTCCTGCACAGATTGAATGCACATTAACTAGCACCATGTCAGAAGTTAGAGGGGAATTCAGTTCTCGTTGGAGCTTCTAACAACTCATAGACATTTGAAAACACAACAAGGAGCCCCGCATAGACTCAGTTTTTTGTAAGAGATCATGACCAATAAGTATAGAGTAAAAATGACAATATTTCCTTTTGATTACATCACCACTGATCCAAGTATTTCATTCTTTATCACAATATCGATATACAGTACATTGCAGTATTCAGACCCCGTCACTGTTTTCACATTTTGTTATGTTGCATCCTAATGCTTAATTAATTAAAATTCATTTTTCCCACAGCCAAAGGAGGATTTTAGAATTATTTGCAAATGTCAGAGTTCCCACATGAAATTCCTGAAAGTTATATTAGAAAAAACTGTTTGAAATTAACACAATGTTTGGAAAAGTTTTGAATATACATTGTTTTGGCTATTGTTTAAAATATATTCATAAATATACTAAAACATCTAAAGTTACGCCGAATACATTCCTGTATTACTTATTTAACATCTTGTGTTGCACTGCGTGACCATTAAAATGTCTCTGGTATCACTATCACTCGCTAACAGTTTGCTTCTCTGCAAATGCCTGGGATGTGCCTGTTTAATCTTATAAAGCTTTTGGAGTAAGAGCCTAATTATTGCGCCTGATTATCACTACATAGGCCTACCTATGATATACAACTTCAGTTAAGTTATGGTATTAAGAAACAAAAACATTTAGATTGTTTATGATACTTGAATTATCTAAGGTGTCCTCAAATTTTCTTGATCATCTCTGAGATGTTTCCGCAGCTTGATTGGTGTCCTGGTGTTCTGTGACCAAATATTATTTATTTAAACAAAAAGACATTTTACAGGCAAAAGCGTGTCTAACTGGACAATAAATACAATATACAAACTGAAACTTAACAAACAATGAATTAAAATAAACAAAAGCAAATAATGATCAACAACATACAGTTCCAATACACAAAGGAGTTCCCAAGGAACTAAATAAGGTGCAAAAAAAAAAAAAGATGAAAAGAAAAAGGCAAGAAAAATAGTACCACCCCCCACCCACGCCCCACAAACACCAACACACACACTAAGGATGCTCACTGTGGATTACTAGCGTTCAATCAGAGCGATTATACGAAGTTATGTATCCCTAACATAAATTCATACATCCACACATATACATATGCATTCACATACACAAGTATTAAATTTAGGGGCACCACCCTCCTAAGGAAGGAAGCGACTAATCAAATTAATAACTCCAGAAACCAATTATTAATTCGTCAGTACACTTATCAGTAATGAATCAATGTCAATATCTGGGTTATGAATTCTCTATACGTTGATCTTTTTTCCTGCTCAAAAGAGATACAGACAACGACTTGACGACAAATGAAGATTTATTTAGGCTAAATGTTTAACAACTGAGTAAATGAATAGTAAATGAGGACGATATGAAATAACACAAAATCAACAGTATGTATAAATGGATTAAGACAAGAGGTAGGCTAACACTTTTGTCAGTTATTTAGTTTGGCGATAGTGAGAGAGTATGTGTATATAGATAAATCGGGGACACAGGGATGCGCAAAACCATTTACCTAACGAAACCTAAATTAAGATCAGAATAACTAAGTCTACTATTCGACATCAACTCTTATCACAACACAGCGGCTGCATCAGGTGAGGGAAATTCTTTGCCTACTTTGTTAGCAGCGTTGAATCAGGTGGACGTTTCTCTGAGAAAGTAAAAGTAGGCTAAGTAAAAGAAAAAGTGCAGAGATGCGCCGAGCTCAATAGTTTTATCCCACCAGCTTAAGGGTGCTTGTTCGAGGCAAGGCATGAATTATAATTTGCTCATACTATGACCTACAAGAATGAAAAAAAAAAAAAATTCAACTAACAAGCAAGGATTATGCACAGTTACAATGTTAGAACATGGATAAAATGTATAGTTTTACTTTGTTAAAGTTGGTTACAAGATAAACTCTGCTCAGGAATGCATACTGAATTTACGACTCCCCTCTTATCTCACCCGGGTGATATCCGGGGTATAGCTGGGCCGTTCCCATGGATGTGACAAAAAGGGGAGAGGATATGGTGAACTTAAAAGCATAGTTAATGACTTCGGGTCTGGCAGTGTTGTCAACAACCCTGGATTTTTCCAGGATGTTAGTCAAAACTTAAATCTGGAGTATTTCCTATTGACACCTTTACCACCCTTGACACCAGGATGACGGTGAAAGAGTTCCTTAGGAATTAGGTGGCCAAAGCAATAAATATTTGACCTCAGAGTGACCCATCTCACCCCTTTTCCTTTACTTTAGGTTTTGGGAGAGTTCAGAAGGAGTGTTCCTCCTACCTCCTAAAAGATCTTTTAGTGATTCAGCAGCAGCACGCCAGTTGTTTATACAAGCCTCACCAGCACCATTAATTCTGGCAGTCAGCATCTCTAAATAAATGACATCCAGGAGAGTCAGGGCCCAGTGTCTGAAAGTGAGAGAATGGGGAGGTTTCCATTGTAACGCAGTTAACTTTTTGGCAGCTGTCAAGCCAGCTAGCACAGTGCGCTTTTGGAGTCTGGTGTATTCCGCTCTAACAGATCATTTAACTGATGTAGCAGCCAAGCTGTAACCATCCCAATTGTCATTGGGATGGTTACTGATACTAGGTGAGATAGCTTGGCTGCTACATCAGTCCAGAAGCGTGAGACTGGAGGGCAGTTCCACATCATATGCAGAAAAGTGCCTGAGGCTTTCATAGTACAAAGGTTACATAAGGGATCATTTACCAATTTCATTGAGTGGAGTCTGTGAGGGGTCAAATATGTTCTGTGTATGTAGTTAAAGTGGATCTGTAGATGGTCCGGGTTGCGGGAGGCCTCCCTGATGTTTGCCCAGACATCCGCCCAATTGAAATTAGGATCAAGATTGGGGCAACCATGCCTCCACAATCTGTCAAGCAGTAAGTCATTATAGGAATCCTCCAGGAAGAAGTGATATAAAATGGATACAATACCCCTATTTTTAATTTGTGTAGCAAATAACTTATAGAGGGTAAAGATTGTCAACAAGAAACACCATGTGCCTGTAGAGATGATCTAAGCTGCAGGTAGAAAAAAAAAACGTGGATGCAGGCAAATTATACACAAATTCCTAATGTCTTGAAAGGAGCGTAGTCCCGAGTCATTGCATATATCGCCTAAAAAACAAATAATGCTGTTACTCCAAGGAGAGGATGAAATGGATCTTCCTCCAATTAACAGGCCCGTGTTAATAAAAATCGGTGTGAATGTATGCCACTTGCAGGAGATCCTACATTGTGATTCTCCTGCAGTGAATTCAACTGACTGGACATTGACACACCTGTCTATGTAAGGCCTTACAGCTGACATCAGATATCAGAGCAGAAACCAGTGATGAGGTGGAAGGAACTGCCCACAGAGTTCAGAGACATGATCGTGCCGAGGCACAGATCTGGGGAAGGCCATAAAAAAGTCTGCTGCATTTAGGGTTAGAACACACTGGCTTCCATAATTCTTAAATGGAACAAGTTTGGAACAACTAGGACTATTCCTAAAGCTGGCTGCATGGCCAAACTGAGCAGTCAGGGCAGAAGAGCCTTGGGTAAGAGAGGTAACCAAAAACCCTTTGCTCACTGTGGCTGAGCTCCAGAGATCCTGTGTGGAGATGGGGATGGAGAAACTCCCAGAGGCACAACCATCACTGCAATACTCCATTGATCAGGGCTTTGTGGCAGAATGGGAAGCCTCTCCTCAGTGAAAGACACAGCAAAGAACCCAACAGACTCAGACTGTGAGAAATAAGATTGTCTGGTCTGATGAAGCCAATATTGAACTGTTTGGCCTCAATCTCAAGTGAAGGAGCAAAATATGGAGATTTCCTTGATGAAAACCTGCTTCAGATTTCTCAGGAACTCAGACGGGGCCCAAGGTTGACCCACCAACAAGACACTGACCCTAAGCACACAGCTAAGACAATGCAGGTGCGGCTTAGGGACAACTCTGTTAATATTCTTGAGTGGCCTAGCCAAAGCCCAGACTTTCTTTACCCAATGGAACATCTCTGGGGAGACCTAAAAATGGCCATCCATCGACAGTCTCCATCCAACCTGCCAGAACTTGAGAGGATCTTCAGAGAAGAATGACAGAAAACCCAAATTCAGGTGTGCAAAATCTTCTCAAGACTGTAATTGCTGCCAAAGGTGCTTCAACTGATTATGGCGTAAAGGGTCTGACTGAATGCATGTCGGTGTGATATTTCAGTTCCTTTTTTTTTTCTTTTAATGAATCTGCAAAAGTTTCTACAACAATCAGAAATAATAAAGGGACAGCTATCACAATGTAAATGGCATAACAGCTGATATATTTCTGTTGTTTCATGGTATACAGGTATGTTGCCCAACCCTGCAAGATGCCAACCAAATGCATACCAGATCTGAATAGTATTAACAAATGATAACTGAATACATGACCTTTGTTCAGATAGCTTTGCTCATATCTTTCCATTCTGTTCACTCTGTTCCAGGCTGTTCATGGGAAGCAGTGCAGACACCCCTTCACCAACAGACTCCTGCCCATCATCACTGATTCAATGGTGGACATGGAGCTAGGAACTGGTGACAGCAACATTCCTGAACACTCCCCCTCAGTCCTCTCTGACACAGTCTCCTGAAAAACGCAACATAAAAGAGCAAAAGCTACCGCTGATCACTTCCCTGTGTTTGTGTTTTGTAGGTGCAGTGAAGGTGACCCCTGCTCATGACCATACTGACTTCTTGCTGTCACAGAAACACTCACTGCCACGCCTCACTGTGATTGGAGGAGATGGGACCATGACACCCCCCTGTGGACAGTGGCTGGAGGTGCATGAACACCACTGTTATCATCCGAAAACTTTGTATTACTGTGTGAAGTGTTGAAGAAATATAATTAATCTGGATCTGTCAGCTGTCTCAGGTCGCAATCGACAAAATACGGTACCTTCTAAAGCACTGGACATAGATAGATAGATAGATAGATAGATAGATAGATAGATAGATAGATAGACATTTTAAATAGTTGAGGATTAAAATACTCAATAGAGGCTAAGGGTTTATTTTAATTGTGGTGCTCTATTGCAGTACAAGGTGGCAGATTGAATATGGAAGTGTCAAGGTTGAATGGCATTAAATCTAAAAAACATCTGGCATTTATATAGCTACAAATGATTAGACAACCTGAGATGTTGAGATCTGATTTATAACTTCTCAGCTGGGTTTAGTTTAAGCAAGACAGGCAGTGCATTCCATTGCCATGTGGCTGTATATGAAAAAGTAGTTTGCCCAACACATGTTTTAAATCTAAGATTTGTAAGACTGCCTCTAGTGTTG
Source organism: Epinephelus moara (assembly GCF_006386435.1). Taxonomy (NCBI): domain Eukaryota; kingdom Metazoa; phylum Chordata; class Actinopteri; order Perciformes; family Serranidae; genus Epinephelus; species Epinephelus moara. The sequence continues at coordinate 33,681,947 of NC_065527.1, read as the reverse complement.
TGGGAGTGGCTGTTTTTACTAGATTAAAGTATTCAGATAGATCGGGAGGTGCAGATTTGTACACAGTCTTAATTTGTAGCACCCTTCTGTCCATACATTTTTTTTTAATGAACTTTATTTAGATTTGTGTGCGCAGACAGCTTTAAACAACTCTTATTAGCTTATATTGTGCAGTCTGTAATTTGTTTTTTAAACTTTTAAAGCCATTTATTCCCCTGATAAAACATTTTCCAGGATACAACCCAGGCAGTTTACTAAAGATTTTGAAGAAATTGACATCTGCCCAGTCCTTTGTGTGAAATCAGATGGATTTCTCAATTTAAATTGTGAGCCAAAGAGGATAACCTCTGTCTGTCCTGCATGAAGGGAATGTTTGATTGTCTGAGAGCCACCTTGCAACTTTTTGGACCTCTGCGCTCAAGGTGTCTTCCACAATTACCTTTTCTTTGTGGGATACTGGTAATGCAACATAATCAGCATATTAAAAAAAAAACACACAAGAAGAGGTCAAATTAATATCATTGATTTATAATGAAAACAATTGTGGCCCTAAAACACTCTGTAGGACACCAGAAAGTAATGTTTTTTTCGGACTGGATAATGTCTAATTGATGTCAACCCTTTGAAATCTGTCTGTAAGATAGGTAGGACCTCAGGCAGTGATAGAAAAAAAGCAGGGCTGATGAATGTTCGTCCCGTTATCATTTTTTTGTAATTTTGTCTCCATCAAGGGAGTGAAGCGTTTCGATGCCAGACAGCTCGTTGTAGATGCACTGGTTGAGAAGCGGCTGTTTAGAGGAAAGAAGAATCACGCCATGAGTCTACCTATTTGCAGGTAGAGGAGCACACAAACACACCAACAGACTCATTCTGACTCTCAGTGTGTGCATACATCTCTGCTTCTGTTAATACAAAGGGCTGTTTCAACAGCTGTTTTTCAGCTCACAGTACAGAAAAACTCTTTCATAGAAGACAACACAGGTTAATTTAAAAAAAAAAAAAAAGAACTTCAATACAGAGAAAATATAAGATTGCTTTTAACTTTACACAACATTGCCCATCCAGTCTGGAAGTTTGTAGCCTTTTTTCCTGTATGTAATGCGCGACAGCAGCAGCAGTGTGTACTCTCCTGTTTGTGAGCCGATGTTTTTTGTGCAAAGTGAATAAGATAAGATAAAATAAGATTAGATTGAGGGCGGCACGGTGGTGTGGTGGTTAGCACTGTTGCCTCACAGCAAGAGGGTTCCCGGTTCGATCCCGGGTGTGGGAGCCCTTCTGTGCGGAGTTTGCATGTTCTCCCCGTGTCAGCGGGTACTCCGGCTTCCTCCCACAGTCCAAAGACATGCAGATTGGGGATTAGGTTAATTGATAACTCTAAATTGTCCGTAGGTGTGAATGTGAGCGTGAATGGTTGTCTGTCTCTATGTGTCAGCCCTGCGATAGTCTGGCGACCAGTCCAGGGTCTACCCTGCCTCTCGCTCAATGTCAGCTGGGATAGGCTCCAGCCCCCCCGCGACCCTCAAGAGGATGAAGCGGTTAGAAGATGGATGGGATGGAAGACAAGATTGATCTTTATTGTCTCTCAAGAGAAATTCATCTTGGGCATACGAAAAAAAGTACCAGCGTCTCACATCAACACGCAGATTACAGTCACACTTGGCTCTTTACATAAACATAAAACACAGAATACACAGAACACAGAATATTCCACGTGCTCCGTTCAGCTGGACTGCTGCAGGAACTCATGTTACCTAGAGTGTCTCTGAACTTTACTGCCTCTGTAAATGTCATAGAAAATACCTTATTAAAAGTGTATCATACATTTAATCTACAGTACTGATAATATTACGAGTAACTATAGGTATATTTCAAAATACTGTAATCAGGTTAGAAATTACATAAAATAAATAGTGTGTAGTAAAAAGTGTGTTGAGCTCACGTAAAATATTTTACAGGGGTTGTAGTGATAATTAGTGCTCATCACATTGTTCTCTAACTGTTATGCCACCAGATGGATGAAGATGACAGAAATATTAACAGTCACCTCAGTCACTGTCAGTTTCCCTGTAAGCCTTGGATTTCACCTCTCAGGCTACCTATATGCTCTCCTGCCTTGTTGGTGAGGGTTGTTGGTGATCTGTTTAGACTGAAAGGAATACCTGCAGACACTACCCAGGGTTGAAAAGTACTACCACACCCTCTGCATGTTTTTCGGATTTAAAAAAATCTGTATTTTTAATTAAAGTCGGTTTTCTCAGACACTTAAATAGAACATAAATCAAAGATAAGACAACACAGAGTTCCCTGAAGATGTGGCTACAATATTATCTATCATCTCTTACATTATACGATTCCGTCCCTTTACAACAAAAGTTAACAGCCACAACTGTCTGTGTGCTTAGTTTATATTCCAAATGTACTCAACAGGCTAAAGGGAGGGATGGTTCGCCCAGGGCGTAAAACTAGCCAGGACCACCTCTGCTTTGTACACACATACACACAGTATGTACATGTGGAGTCTCAGATATGCAGCCCTAAAGGTATTTCCAGCAGTTTCACAAGAAGCTTCCTCTTACTTACCTTCATTCTACTGACACAAGACAATAGAAGCTTTGCTGTAATGTATTTCTATGTTTGTGGTTTCTTTCTTTCCTATGTCTTTCTTCTCTCCTTTGTCCATCTCTCAGCCGATCAGGAGACGTCATTGAACCTCTTCTAAAGAAGCAGTGGTTTGTTTGCTGCGATGAAATGGCTAAAAAAGCTATACAGGTAAGTTGGTGGAAAGGTTGAGAATTAGGTCAAATTTTTATTTTATTTTTTTCAGTGGCATCATTCACATGTTTTCAAGTAACCATGTCAGGCCCTATTCATATAAACATAGAGTAATCAAGTGATGTCATCTCATCCTTTGACTCTTTGAAAATATTTATGAAACACTCAAATGTGACTATTTCTTTCCCTTGCGTAGAAACACCAGCTACACTTGTAATATTTAGAACAACTTAATTGCAAGACCAATGTGTTTCAGCTGTGGCCTTCATCTAGGTTGTCACACAAGCTGGAATGTGTTAGTCTTGCAATAAAGATTTTTTAAATACTACAAGTGTGGCTGGAGTTTCTACGCCTTTGATCTATCTCTCTTCTCCATGCATTTTGGAAGTAGGTTAAGATGCTTCAGAAACCCTCAGTCCTGCTTTGATTATTATTTCTTTCCCTGTCAGGCTGTGGAGGACGGACAGCTGGAAATCATCCCTCACTACTATACGAAGACATGGAAGAACTGGCTGTCTAACATCAGGTAGGCTGCTCTGATCTTCAACTTGGACAAAATGCATGTATTTGAACAGTGGTGTGAGGAGGAACAATGTTGGTGTGTGTTGTTGTTACTGGTGTCATATGTGCATGAAATGACACCACACTGGTGATGAATGAGCTCTCTTTTCACTGTATAGGGTTGTCAACAATATACCTCTGTTTGCTTCACAGTGATTGGTGCATTTCCAGGCAGCTTTGGTGGGGTCATCAGATCCCTGCTTACCAAGTGGAACTTCCTAAGTCTACTGACAAACAGGAGGTTGGGTTTGCGGATATGTGAATGTTTTAAGGATAACACTACTTTCAAAATGTTCATGTGTTGTCCTGTGATGGACTGGCAGAGTTCATTTAGGCTCCTCATTTAATGTAACCTTGACTAAAAAAATCAATTTAGAAATGGATGGGTGGTTGGATTAATGGGTTAACTGGCAGATGTGCTCCCCACATTGTATATCAACGTCAGTCTGTCCCAGACTGTGGTGTAAATGTCTCTCTCTGTATGTGTGTGTTAGGAACAGTGGGTTTGGGGAAGGAGCGAAGACGAGGCCCGACAAAGAGCCGCTGTCAAATACGGAGTGAAGCCAGAAGACATTACTTTGACTCAGGGTGAGTAGCCTCTGTCTTACCCCTTAACTCTGCTGTATCAGCTGATAAAAACCCTACTGTATATCAGCCATAACACTAACAAAGTGAAAAGCTCATTCATCAAGCAATGTTTGGGTTTTTTTTTTATTTTACATGTTGCTCCTAACGCTGCTACTGCTGATATTATTGCTTTTGCAATTCTACTACTGTTGCTGTACTACGACTAGCTGTACCAGAGCCCAAACAATGCTTTGGTACAGCTGATACATAGATCATTTTAGCTTAATACAGATAGATCAGTGTAACACATGTACTGGCCGATAACATCTTCAGTCAGCCGTCGATTTTATCTGTTGCCTTGTGGCTGGCCTCCTGCTCTGCTCTCCCGCTGCTTGCCTCCTGCTCTGATATTCAGCAATTCACCTGTCCAGCACCCAGCCAGGGCCACAGACTGTAAAAATGATGGAGGTAGCAATCGTGACATCTACCATTGGTTTACGGATTCCCATTTTGAAGCCTTGAGTTTGGCATTCCGGCCATCTTGGATTTTTGGAGCAAGAAGTGACCATATTTGGGTGAGGCTGGTGCTGTGGAGGAGCAAGGGTGGATCTGACTGAGAGGCCGAGGGCACTATCAGCAGACACCCTGTCACTCAAAACGGCCCAGCCCTTAATTATGCATAACTTAAAGCCTAAGTTGTGAAAAAATTCACCCCCTGTACAGTTGTCATGTATGTTGAAATTAGCTATAGAGACCAAAATTGTTTTTTGTACCAGGCTGTAAACATGTTAATTTCTGCTGTAAAGTTGGACATTTTAACATGGGGATCTGTGGAGATTGATTGGCATCTGGAGCCAGTCTTTAGTTAACAATCAAAGTGCTGCAGTTTTTTGCCTGTTGGCCTTATGTTTCAGCCCCGGAGGTCACTGCTTAGCCATGACCAACAACCGGATCTCCCAACCTCCACCCTCCTGGCCACTCCTCTGAGTGACTCTATCAACACGTCCGGTCCAAGGTCTCCATCCCAAGCCTCTGGGCCACCCTCCAGAGTGCTTCCACTATCACTGCTGGCTTTCTGCATTCTGTTCTTCCTCCAGAGCCACTGTCCCAGCCCCCAGTCTGCCCACCTGAGGTCTCATGCCCTGCTGGTCTCCATTGTCCAGGCCCTACTTCTCTTTGATTTTTCTCTCTGAACCTGTACCTAAACCCTGAACCCTGATATCTGAAACCTACCTATACACCTTGACTTTAAGCCTATGCACCTTCATTTTGTCAAAAAATCCCTGAACTGCTCCTGTCTGCCTGGACTATCTGCATTTGGGTCCATTCCCTGCCTCGTCGCACTCACCCACTGCGACTTTAGTTTTAGCATTTTGCCGTCACTATGGAGATTTGGATTCAGAACTGACTGTATTTGGACAGGAGAATGAAGCAAACCCTAACGCCAGCTGCTATCTTAGTTGGCACAGTACATTTATAGCTATGGTTAACTTTGATACTGCTAAAGCTAATGCTAAATTTCCCTAGGAAAAAAACAGGCTTAAAACCACTAACACAAAACGTACTTACTGGGAAAAACTGAACATCCGACTCCTTAGAGGGTCTTTTAGCACAAGCAAACACTGAACACGAATTTTTTAGGAGACCAAAATGTTACAATGTTACCTGAACTGAAAACACACTCAGCTACGGCTACACCACTGTGAATATCGGGTTACGCCATAGTTTCGTTACCATGGTTACATAACCTAACCAACGTTGTTGACGTGGTAGCAACTTGTTGACAGACGGCACTTACCTGTCACTCAGGGCAGCCATGCCATAAATCATGCATAACTTTAAGCCTTAATAACATTTAAACGGGTGAGTTACATAAAAATTGAGCCACCGTACAGTTGACATAAACATTGAAATTAGCTACAGAGACTAAAACTATTTTTCATACCATACCTTTAAACGTTTTTATTTCTACTGTAAAGTTGGGCATTTTAATTCTGGTGTCTGTAGGGATTGACTTGCTCTTGGAGCCAACCTCATATGGCCATTTGAGGACCTGCAGTTATGCGTCAGCTTCATTTGTCAGCCCTTGAGGTCACCACTTGATCAGTACCAGTATCAATTATCGATCAGGCTACCTCTGCTTCTGCTCATGCTACTGTTTCCAATTGCTAGGTAGTGTAACAAGTTGACTGTTCTGTCTGATATCAGGTAAGTAATAATCAATTTTTAGAATTCGAGGAGGCAAAGCCAGTTTTATGAAATAGACTTCAAAACAACTAGTTAAAAGCCTCCCACTACAGTTTAGTAGTACTAATAGTTTAGTCATTGTCATGCTGATCTATACACGTGCATTTCTTCATTGCTTCCATTTGCATGCTCCCTGTGTTAGATCCTGATGTCCTGGATACGTGGTTCTCCTCTGGGCTGTTTCCCTTTGCGATGCTTGGCTGGCCTGAGCAGGTACTGCACTTCTTCTAGCAGAACATTGTCTGCAATAAACAGTCCTATCCCTTTGTTTTACAACCACACCTTCACTTCCCACAGACTGGTGACCTGCAGCGCTTCTACCCCAATTCCATTCTGGAGACAGGCAGTGACCTCATCTTCTTCTGGGTGGCAAGGATGGTAATGCTGGGCACAGAGCTGACTGGACAGTTGCCCTTTAAACAGGTACTAAGATAACGAGAATCTTAAAACAGTATGTAGACTAACACTATTGATACATTACACTGTCAGCCCATACTGTTTTTCTCTCTCCCCCTCTGGTTCCCATCATGCCTTTCAGGTTCTCCTTCACTCCCTGGTGAGAGATAAGCATGGCAGGAAAATGAGCAAATCTCTGGGAAACGTCATTGACCCATTAGATGTAATACATGGAGTATCTCTGGAGGTAAGTAGCACAAGGGCTTGGTCCAGGAGGCATATGACTATTTATGAATTCACTCTCACACTGAATGAATAATGCTTTTTAAATATATTATAATCTGAGCACACTCTACACTCTACTAAATTTGTGTTTGGGAAATGGAAATTTTCTTCAAGTTATCTCCCTCAGTATGCACTGCAACTTTACGCTATCAGAGTCAGTAAAGGTAATTTATGTTTTGACATTTCCAACATACCTCTTCTTTTTGTTTTTTGAAAATGGGGGGAAAAAAAACACTGTAATTTGTTGTACTATGAGTTATGAAGAGAAACTGAAAGCTAGTGCAAGAAAAAGACTGCCCTCTCCCTGTTCTGTGCTGCAAAGCAGTTTTGGATGTTAAAGGATAAGCCTGGGGATATTTTTTTTCTTTTTATAAACAAATTCTTGGAATTTCAAATTGGTAAATTCAAATCGCAAAAAAGGCTAGTTTTCAAAGTAAAACATTTCAGTGCCAAATTCCTTTTAGCATATTTAAATTCCAATATTCAGTGTTCAGTAGTGGTTCAATTTCACAAGTAGGTTAAGTTTTTATTAAATGTAAATATTCAGGCAATTCTTTGTTTTTCTAAAAAAAAATTAATTGATTATTATCTGTATTCGCATAAAGCTGCAACATCACCATTCTAACAGCGACACTGTCAAAATGATCTGTAGTGTAAAAGCACTTTGAGTGGACAGAAGACTAGAAAGATGTTGGATGGCTGGAGTCCAACATGGAAGCTAAGCAATGTGCTGCTGTGGTTGGGGGTCAGCAATAAAATGTATTTTAACCACCTAAAAACATCAATAGCAGTAGATTGAGAGTATTTTCACTGCTTTACCTTTGCATCGGACAGCTTGTTCCGACAGGAAAGCCGTTAACGGCTTCAGCTCCCCATCTATGCTCTCCTCAAAGCCACCAGACTCTATTTCAAAAACAGTAATTTTAGCTCACTGAACACAGTAACACAAGCAATGGCAAAATGTTTTCAGATTGTTTGTCTATCTGTTCCGTTGTTGTAAATGCCTCAAAGCTTCTTCAAATTTGGCACAAATGACAACTTGGACTCACCCAAGAACTGATTAGTTTTTGGAGGTTCCTCGGTCAAAGGTCAAGGTCACTATGACCTTGTCAGTCTTATTCTTGTGAAGGCGCTATCTCAAGAATGCCTTGAGGGAATTTCTTTAAATATGGCACAAACGTCTACTTTGAGTCAGTGATGAACTGATTAGAATTTGGTGATCATAGGTCAAAGGTCAGGGTCAAAGTGACCTTGGGTACGTCCCAAGTCTCTTATTTTATACTGCTAACTCCTTACTTGAACCGGAAGTCGTTCGAGGTCCGCCATCTTTAAGGCCGTCTCATGTCTCTTATTCCTGCCAGTAAGGAGTTAGCGTTAGGAGTTAGGAGGGATCTGTTAGGTGCGATGAGTAAGGTAACATGAGAGGTTCCTAACAGAAAGTCTTTTTCAGCTTGAGGCCCTGACGTACAAATACCCGCCCACTACGTCTGGCTCATTTGAACGAGATGGCGGAGAAACAGCGCAAGTGTACCCATTACATGCATTCTTTGCAATGAAACGCTGTAATTTACATGCCTACGTGACTACAAAGAGTAACGTTAATGATATTTTGTGCAAGACTGTCATGTTGTAATTAAGTTTATTTCATTCACAACCTGTTGCGTTGTTCAGCGGACTGTCGGTGATGTGTGGCTGTTAAATGTGCAGCTGCTCATGTCCAGAACCACACGTGTTGATATAACACCACGCACGCACACACACACACACACACACACACACACACACACACATTTGCCCATCATTAATTGTCCTGCATGTCATGTGAGTGGAATAATGTTTAATAGCCTGTAGGTAATATTAATTATTAATATTAATATTAATTAATATTATTACTTTCATTAATGTTGTTGTAAGCTAGGTACTGTCATTACCGTCTGTCCTGCATCTCTCTCTGTCTCTGTCTCTCTCTCTGTCTCTGTCTCTCTCTCTGTCTCTCTTTCTGTCTCATTGTGTCATACGGATTACTGTTAATTTATTATGCTGATCTGTTCTGTACGACATCTATTGCACGTCTGTCCGTTCTGAAAGAGGGATCCCTCCTCAGTTGCTCTTCCTGAGGTTTTTACCGTTTTTTTCCCCCGTTAAAGGGTTTTTTGGGGGAGTTTTTCCTGATCAGCTGTGAGGGTCCTAAGGACAGACGGGTGTCGTATGCTGTAAAGCCCTGTGAGGCAAATTGTGATTTGTGATATTGGGCTTTATAAATAAAATTGAATTGATTGAGGTAGACTGACAGGTCTGATATATGTCTTATTCACTCAGCAACTGACTTGTTGAATGATGGCAAGTGGATTTAATAATAGTGATAATAATAATGATGATAATGATGCTCGTCACAGTGACAGTGGCAGGGCTACAGACCGTTCTTTAATTGCGACAAACTTCGGCAAATGACTCAATAACAATGGTAATAGGCTACATGCAAAAGTGTATGACCAAAGTCATGATGGTGGGGAGTGGGGGTTACGGCTTTGATCAGCGAATATAATGTGACTTTGGATGTACGCCAAACGCTGGCTCCATTATGCAGCAGATCCAGCTGGGCCGCCGTCAGGATGTCGCTTTACATGACGCTTCAGAGTAAGGCCGTCTCATGTCTCTTAATCAGCAATCCTCGCTCCTCACTCCTAACTCCTGACTCCTTGCATGTTTTCCTAAGTGGGAGGGACTAAACAGTTAGGTAAGGTGGCTAGGTTAGGTGGTTAGCAGTAATTTTAAGGGACTTGGGACGTACCCCAAGTCTGTCTCATTCTTGTGAACGCAGTATCTCAAGAACACATTGAGGGAATTTCTTCAAATTTGACACAAATGTCCACTTGGACTAAATAATAAAGTGATAAGAATTTGGTGTTCAAAGGTCAAGGACAGTGTGACCTCACAAAACATGTTTTTGGCCATAACTCAAGAATTCTTACACTGATTTTGACAAAATTTCACAAAAATGTCTAACAGGATAAAATGATGAAGTGATGACATTTTATAGCCAAAAGGTCAACAGTCAACATAACTGTGACATCATAATATTCTGCACAAAACACTTTTCTGGCTATTACTTAACATTATATCTAAGGAACAGACGGGGAGACATTTGGTCAGAAACTGAATTGGTTACTTTAATCTTGAAACTATGCTGATTTTATAGATCTTCTGTGCTGTCGTGGGAAAATACATGTGAAGCGACCGTGTTTTCTTGGACATGGATGTAAACTGCAAGAGAGACTTGACTGGTAGGCGGAGGCATACAACCATTATGTGGTAATACTAGTTGTCAGTGGAGTCTGGCTTTGAAGAGAGGGATGTATGATTTCATTTTCCCATTGGAAATCACTGTCTGACATTAAGGTAAAGCAGTGAAAATATTCTAAATATAGCTTATACTTAAAGGTTTTTAGGTGGCTAAAATATGTTTTGTTGCTGACCCTTCACAGCAGTAGATTGCTTAGCTTTCATGTCAGACTCCAGCCTGCTTCTTCAAAATGGGGGTGTGTGGACTGACACCTATGGATAAGTACCCCATACAACCTCACTTCAAAAAATCTGAACTATCCCTTTAAACAGCTTCAAACTTACCTGAAAATGTAGATGCTGGTGTGGCCCTCATCAATATCAATTAGCAATAGCACTGCTAACAAAACACTGTCTGCGCAAGGCAAAGCCACAGTTATATCAAATATCAGTGAGACACATTTACACTAATACACAAAAAAACACTTTTCCTCTTAATAATAGAAACTAGTAACAACAATTTTAAGTACAGATATATATGGAGCTTTATCCCTATCTTTATTCAAGAGAGTGGTCTATCAGTTTGAGAGCATTATTTATTGATTTCATGCTCAAAAACCCTGCCCTCACACTCAAATAGCCTCTGCTTGCGCTTGGATCTACTCTGTTTCTGCTTAGCCTCTGCTTGCGCTTGGATCTACTCTGTTTCTGCTCAAACTGTGTGCTTGCACTCAGATACAATATTGCTCGCACAGATTTCCTGCTCGAGCTTCGGCATTTCTCCTCGCGCTCAAACTGTTTCTGTGCGCTTGCGGAATTTCTGCTCTCAGATTTCTGCCCTGCGCTTGGATTTTTTTGTGTAACAACCCTGTCAAAATCCCCCAACCAATCGAATGCCAGATTTACTGTTGACCAATGAAATGATCCCTGCCTCCTTGTGGGCGCGCTCGCTTTAGTATTAGAGTGTCCGGGCGGGTACTCCTTAACCGAGCAACATGGTATCTGAGTGTCCGGGCGGGTACTCCTTAACCGAGCAACATGGTATCTGAGTGCAAGCACACAGTTTGAGCAGAAACAGAGTAGATCCAAGCGCAAGCAGAGGCTATTTGAGTGCGAGGGCAGGGTTTTTGAGTGTAAAATCAATAAATAATGCTCTCAAACTGATAGATCACTCTCTTGAATAAAGATAGGGATAAAGCTCCATAGATATATACATGACATTTGACTACAAGAAGGGATGACTGTTACTCCAGCTGGATTTCATCATTTTAGGAAACAGCGACAACAGACTTTTGTGTGTGTGTGTTTTCCTTTAAATGCCTGTGTGTCCCTTTGTATCAGTCTCTGTCCAGTTTGTGACGGGGGTTGCATAATTGATCTGTTGAGCCATTTGCAGCTTATCAGATCAATGAATGAGAGGAACAGCTGCTGCATATGAATGCAAACATTAAGACCAAGCAGAATGAAAGGTTAAGTTTCACTTTTAATGTGCCCAGCATTCTGCTGCGCCATCTGTGTCCAGAGTACGCTCTGCACTCCGATAGTGTGGTGCCATAAATAAACAGTTTAGATATTACAATAGCACTCCTCATCAATGGTCCAGCTCAAAAAGTAGAAAATCTAATTGTTTATGTTTATGTTTATTTTATTTAGAAAGGGACAGTGCACATTAATGAACATGACCACCCAAGTCACGTAAATGTGCCAGATTTAGCCATACAGGCTAATTTTCATCTGTAGTCCCTGGCAGTTTGATGGTGTAAGTGTATATAAGAAAAAGACAAAATAACATACAAAAGCACAGAAACACATAAGCACAGATAAAAACGGATTGATGGTATGTCCATAGAAGGGCATATGAGTACAGAGCAAGCATATAACTATAGACAAAAGCACATTACAAGGCACATAGGCAAAAACAACAAGACATAAGCACTATTAATAAAACAATGACCTTACCATATAACCTAAAACATTAAGAATGTACTATACAAAAGTACAACATAAAACACAACATAGACTAAAGCACATAGCCACAAACAAACACACAAGAGCACAAAACAATGCACATTAGCTAGGACAACAGAACACAAGCACAATTAGCAAGACAGTGACATAACCATAAAACCAAAGCACATTTAGGGAAACGTACTCTACAAAAGCACATAAGCCCCAACATACAGTAATGAAATGAGAACATAACCACCAATTCAGATCATGACAACATGTTTGATTGTCAAGTAACCACTGTTTGATTAATTTGGAGAATGACTTAAGAGATGTGATGTTCCTGAGTTCTATGGGTACAGTGTTCCAGGTGTGTGCTGCTCGATTGGAAAAGGCTGACTGTCCAAAGCTGCTCTTTCTGTGTGGTATTCTACAATCCCACCTGGAGGTAGATCTGGTAGATGAGTTCTGATTTTGTTTAATGAATTCATTGAGTGGAGGGGGTGCCAGGCCGTAAAGAATTTTATATACAGGTAAAATATCTGCAAATTTGGTCATATTTTCCCAATTTAAAAAATCACATTTTGTTAAAATTTTACAATGATGATATGAATTTGACTGTTTTTCCAACTTTTTTTTCCTGTTTGTACTGGTTTTAAGGTAGTTTTGCGAGTCCAGCTGGTCAGACAGTGGTTCTTGTGTGAAAAAATCATTGCATTGAAGTACAACTTTGAGGCCTTTGTCGTAAGGTTGCTCCTGATCTTGACCCAAAGTGAATTTGAGTCTGTTCACAACTTTTTTGACTTGTGTTTTTAATGTAAGCTGTGAACCTATTACTATGCCTAAATATTTAAACTCATGTACTACCAGTACAATCTTCTCCCTGCTACTGTAATGTCTGGATCTGAATATCTATTCACAGACTTTGAGAAAAACATACATACAGTTTTACCGACATTCAGATGTAAACAAGAGCTTGTTAACCAATTAGAAATGTTGACCACTGAAGCGGATAGCTCTTTTGCTGCTTGCTTCTTGTTTTTTTTGCATGTAAATATATGACCGTGTTGTCTGCATACATCTGACAAGTTACAGTAGGTGGACAAGCTTTAGGTAGGTCATTAATAAACAAACTTAATAACAGAGGACCCAAAGTTAAACCTTGAGGTACACCAATATGATTGTCAGCCACTTTTGAGGTAATCTGATCCATGTAAGCACATTGTTTTCTGTCTGTAAGATATGATTTTATCCATTTAATGACAGTAGGAGAAAAAAAATCGTGGTGGCAGATGTTTTAATCATGGAATTAAATCAGTGTAAACATGAGGTACAGCTTATGTCAAGATATCCTTAGACTTGTCATTGTAAGTGCAACCAGAAAGCAGAGCTTACTACTCAGCTTTTGCAGTAGAGCCTTATAATTGAACAACATACATTGTGGCTCCCTTTTGTCTGTTAAGGAAGACCATCCCACCTTTTCATAAAAGATGCAGCTGTGAATGAGGAATGCATAACCCATATTGAATTGCAGCACACTGAGATACACTGAATCAACTGGCTTTAGGTGGGAAGGGGAAGCATGCATACAATGTCACCACAGTCAAGTGCAGACATGTTTGTAGGATGCCCAATGGTCTTTTGACTAGAAGAAGTATTAAAAAAAAAAATATATATATATATATATATATTTTTTTTTTTTTTACACACAAAAATTCAAGTTTGACTTTCAGTTTGCCTGATAAGTGTTCCACATGAGTCTTAAAAGTGAGTCTGGTATCCAGCCAGAGTTCCAAATATATAAAACATACAGTGACTTCAGATGCAGAACTCTGAAGGGTTTTGATATGGGAGTAGGCTGGACAATCTTAGGGTGACCTAGAGAACAGCATGCATTTAGTTTTGCCAGAATTTAAAACAAGCTTATGTTTGATGAGAGAGATCTGAAATGTATCAAAAGCAGAATGTAGATTTACCATGGCCTGATAAAGAGAAGAGCCGTTAGCGTATAAAACAGTGTTATCCCCATAAAAATGTACAAATGGGGGGTGCCAGAGATGAATAAAGAGGACCAGGAATTAACCCTTGTAAAACACCTATACTAACGTCAAGGGGACTTGATTTGAAGCTGTTGGAGAGGGCGGCCTGAATTCTGTCTGAGAGATAGTTACAAAACCAGTTAATGCACTGTATCCATTCTAACTGAGCAATTCTGCTGCTGCTGCTACACTAGTGTAATTCTGTCCACTACAACTAAGCCAGCCAAAAGCTGCTTTTGTTAGGTTCTGAGATTTGCATAAAAAATTCCAGAAAATTCATGACTTCCATAGTCAACAGGGGATTATGAAAAGTGATGGTATCACATATTCTGGATGTGAGAATGGACCTGCGCTTGGACCTGCACTTGTATAGCACCTTTCTAATCTTCCAACCACTCAAAGCATTTTTTTTGCACTACGTGTCCCATTCACCCATTCACACACACATTCATACACTGGTGTCTGAGGCTACCATACAAGGTGCCACCTGCTACTTTTTTAACACTCTCACACACCGATAGAACAGTAACCGGGAGCAATTTGGGGTTCAGTAGACATGCAGACTGGAGGAGCCAGGGATCGAACCACCTGCTCTGTCTTCTGAGCCACAGCTGAATAAAACTGTCAGAGAACTGTTTTTCTTTAGTGATGTGACAGTATAGCTGATGTACTGTAAGTAGGGAACAGCCCAGTGAGACAGATGTCTGTTCTGATTCCCTCAAAAGACATTTTATTGTTTGTTTCCACGTAGAGACTTCAAAACAAAGTGAGTGAGGGAAACCTTGACCCGAGGGAGCAGCTGGTTGCCATGGAAGCACAGGTCAGCTCCCCTCTCTCCGATCTGTTTCTTTCTGGCTGACTGAGCACACTCATTACTTCTTCTCTTATCTGACAGTTCCATCTGCTTCCCCACAGAGGAAAGACTTCCCCATAGGGATCCCTCAGTGTGGGACTGACGCTCTGAGATTCGCCCTTTGCTCACACAAGATGCAGGGTGAGTGACTCTCATCTCTGCTCACTTTATCTGGTGAGGAAGACCATTTGTCAGAGTGAAAGAATGTGCAGAGCTGTGTGAATGTGAAAAACAGTGTTGGAGGCAAAGAAGACAGGGTGCAACTTTAACTAAATTGAGAGAGATGAGTTGTGAGGTAATGCAGTGACTGGACAGGAGATCAGTTCTTAGTCTTTCCAGTCTCACATCAAAACCATCTTTTAAGCTGCCTTCTTCCTCCTGCAAAATATTTCCAGACTGTGGTCACCACTCTCTGATTCTGTGGTAGAGCCACTCATTCATGCCCTCATCACCTCCTGTCTGGACTTCAGCAATGAAGCCCTTTCCGGGGTATCAACAAGGGCCTGGACAGGCTCTCACCCTTACCATGCCCGGGCAGCAGATCACCCCCACCCTCATCTAACTTCGCTGGCCTCCTGTCCAATCCCACTAGAAACTCTCCTCAACTTACACATCCCTCCATGGTCTTGCCCCTCAATACCTGTCTGACCTCTTCTACCCCTATATCCCATCCTGGAACCTATGGTGCATGGACACAGGCCTGCTCTGCACCCCCTACACCAGCCTGCAAACTTTTGGAGACAGAGCCTTCAGTGTGGCAGCCCCACCCTCTGGAACTTTCTCCCAGCAGAGATCCACAAAGCTCCATCTCTGGACATTTAAAAAAACCAAACAAAAAAACCAAACCGTTTTTGTTTGTTTTTTTAATTATTTTTTTTTAATTTACATTTTTATTTTTTTTGTTTTTTTGTTGTTGTTTTTTTGTTATATTAGTCTGTAAAGTGGCCTTGGTTACCTTGAAAGGCACTACGTAAATCCAAGTTATTATTTTTAGGGCCCGAGCGACAACGAAGTCGTCCGTGAGGACCCTATTGTAATCGCGCTGTTTATTATTATTATTGTTATTATTATTCTTACGAACATTTAATCCCCAATTTCGCCCCTTTCCCAAATTCAAAAACTCACCAAATTTGGCACACGCGTTTGGTCTGGCGAAAAATTTGATATTTCGGCAATGTTCTATGTGGACGGGGCCAAATGGCAACATAGCGCCAAATTAATTTGTGGCATGTTGTCTTGTAAGGTGTGTGGCATCACGGTGGCTGCAGATGGGACAGAGGATGAGATGATTCACTGTTTCAAGGCAGGACAACTAGTACACTGTGGTGTAGTAAATAGTGGTGATTTACAAAAACACCAAAAACTATTTTTACTGTTAAATCAATCAATCAATCAATTTTATTTATAAAGCCCAATATCACAAATCACAATTTGCCTCACAGGACTTTACAGCATACGACATCCCTCTGTCCTTTGGACCCTCACAGCGGATAAGGAAAAACTCCCCAAAAAAACCCCTTTAACGGGGAAAAAAACGGTAGAAACCTCAGGAAGAGCAACTGAGGAGGGATCCCTCTTCCAGGACGGACAGACGTGCAATAGATGTCGTACAGAACAGATCAACATAATAAATTAACAGTAATCCGTATGACACAATGACACAGAAAGAGAGAGAGACAGAGACAGAGAGAGATGGTAATGACAGTAGCTTACAACAACATTAATGAAAGTAATAATATTATAATTAATAATAATATATTAATATCTGATAGTATACATGTGTGACAATAATCATATGTGTATAATAACAGTAGAAGTATGACTAATGATAACAGCAGCAGCAGGAGGCATCTGGCAGGACCACGGCAGCAGCACAACCACACACGTCACACTATCCAGGCACTGCTGCAATACGAGTTAACCTGAGAGACAGTGGAGCACAAAGGCTCCGGAGAAGAAGCTGAGTTAGTGACGTCCTCCGGCAGACTAGGCCTGTCAGCCTAACTAGGGGCTGGTACAAGGCAAGCCTGAGCCAGCCCTAACTATAAGCTTTATCAAAGAGGAAAGTCTTCAGTGTAGTCTTAAATGTGGAGACGGTGTCTGCCTCCCGGACCGCAACAGGAAGATGATTCCACAGGAGAGGAGCCTGATAGCTGAAGGCTCTGGCTCCTGATCTACTTTTGGAGACTTTAGGGACCACGAGTAACCCTGCGTTCTCAGAGCGCAGTGTTCTGGTGGGAAAATATGGCACTATGAGCTCTCTAAGATATGACGGAGCTTGACCATTTAGAGCTTGATAAGTTAACAGTAGGATTTTAAATTCAATTCTGGATTTTACAGGGAGCCAGTGCAGAGAAAGGACTTACTAGAGCTACCTGATAATAGAGAGTTACAGTAATCCAGCCTTGAGGTAACAAAAGCGTGGACCAATTTTTCTGCATCTTTTCGGGTCAGGATAGGCCTAATTTTCGCAATATTACGCAGAAGAAAAAATGCAGTCTGTGAGGTTTGTTTTAAATGAGAATTAAAAGACAAATCTTGATCAAATGTTACTCCAAGGTTTCTTACGGTAGTGCTAGAGGCCAGAGCAATGCCATCTAGAGAAAGTAAAGTTTGTTACTGTAAATAATACAGTACTTTATTTGTAATACTATATAGAAAATATACATTTTTACTGTAAAGAAAAGTTTACATAAATATTTCTGCTGTTTAAATTTAAAAAAAAATACAGTATTTGAAGCTACTATTTGAGGAAATACGGTATGTATGTAACATACAGTCACTGGCCACTTTGTGTACACCTGTGTAATCTAATGCAATCCAGTAGAACGACTATACCATGATTTTTTCCCTGAAGCTTATAAATTTTCGGTTATTGTTGACATCGTCTAGAAAGCGGTGATTCAACTTTGTTTATTATTGAGGTCATAGTGAATGGTGGTGGTGTACTGGGGTGGTCTCCTAATTTTGTCTAATTGAGGGGGACAAAATATTAGGAACACTTTTAAATATATTGCACTCCAGTACACCAACACCACCCACTACAACCTCAATAATAAAGTAGAAT
>NC_065527.1:33655893-33663821 GCF_006386435.1 Epinephelus moara | reverse complement strand
CCTCGCCACCAAATACTTTTGGCTTTTTGATGGCTTCAACGACCTAATATCCTCATGAAATTGATACACAGATCAAGAATGGCGAGCTCTTACATCTGATAGGGGCGTCGCCCATGGGGGGGACAAAATGCCTCTATAGCGCCCCCTTGAAATTTTCAAAAAAACCCTTCCCATAGGGTTTTTTTTGGAGTAGGAAGATGAAACGTCACACCAAGTCAGGGTTAACTTACTCTGAGTTTTCACATAACCGCTTCAGTGATGCGTGCTGCTGGCCCCCCGTGGTGGCGCAGGAGAGCGAGAGCCCGATCACAGCTGCTTGCAGCTTTAATTATTACTATTATTATTACAGAATGAATGCACAGTTGATGCTGCACAAATCAAGTGCTCTTCAAAGACAGGCAAATAGTCACATAAGGATAAAAAGCAATGACTGTCCAGCTTACACAGTGTAAAAGTCCAGAGTACAGGCAGCAGTCAAAAAATGCACTAGGAACAGGTGTGCAATTTAAAAACTCATGCAGAGATCATGTGGCACAGTTCTGATATATTGGTATAAGCCACTTGAAAAAACACTTGAAAGAAATTGCAAACGAAAACAGTGAAATGGGAGAAAAAATATTATATACTGTGACAAACCTGCACATTGAATGTCAGAAAATAAAAATATGGCATGAAATTTAAAGAAAATGTGACAAAAAAAAGACAAGAAACAATATATACAATAGTGTGGACAGACTCAGAGAGAAGAGTTTAACTCATGATAACTAAGAAAAGGACATGACAGTAGGAATAAAGTTAAGCCTAAATATTCAAAGGCAGGAAATCTTAATAGGGCTCACAAGGGATCACCCTCAGTAACATACATACAAAGGCATGTCAATGATAATACTGTACATTTAAAAGAGGGTTGTACTCATAAGGGTTCAGCCTCACTAATACTAGTTCAAAAGCATAACAACAATGATATCAGATACGAAAAGGGAGGTATGTAAAAAAAAAAAAAAAAAAAAAATCTCATAATAACTGAACAATGGTTTATAATTTGTTGGTGGAGATTCAGGTCATCCAGGTCATGGTAATCGTAAGTGCTATCCACCTTATTTTTCACGGAAACACGGAGGCAAAACAGAACGCAGCCAGCTTCCGTTTTTTTGTGCGACACTTCCGGTCCAGCACTCTTACCACTGTGTAAATGGGAATTGCCTTGTTGTTTACCTTGCTGAGTTTAGCTATATATATATGTCACATTTTTCACGTCACTATATCACCGTTTAGACTAATCTGATGTTTGTAAAGTCTATAAACACAATGATTGAACAAACTTTACTATTTCTGTGTGCACGTTTAGTAATTAACATGGTTATCGTAGATTAGCTGGGCTAACCGTTAGCTGTTAGCCGTTAGCGGTGTCTGTAATAACTCAATAAACAGTCCGTGAAAAAAAATATTCTTTCCAGCGGATGTCTTAGTTACAACATGATTGAGCTAACTGGAGTAGTTTCATGTCGTATCCGACAACGGGAGGCTTTTAACAGATGAAATTTAAAGAAAATGTGACAAAAAAAGACAAGAAACAATATATACAATAGTGTGGACAGACTCAGAGAGAAGAGTTTAACTCACGATAACTAACAAAAGGACATGACAGTAGGAATAAAATTAAGCCTAAATATTCAAAGGCGGGAAATCTTAATAGGGCTCACAAGGGATCACCCTCAGTAACATCAGTGATAATACTGTATACTTAAAAGAGGGTTGTACTCATAAGGGTTCAGCCTCACTAATTCTAGTTCAAAAGCATAACAACAATGATATCAGATATGGAAAGGGATGTATGTAAAAAAAAAAAAAAAAAAAAAAAGAAAGAATCTCATAATAACTGAACAATGGTTTATAATTTGTTGGTGGAGATTCTCAGTCATCCAGGTCATGGTAATCGTAAGTGCTATATCGTAGGCCACTGGACTTGCTTGCGTTTCTTGAAGATGTTTCGCTTCTCATCCAAGAAGCTTCTTCAGTTCTAAGTGACTGGTACAGAGTTGCAGGCTTTAAACCCTTTGTGGGTGTGAACCCCTGCAGAGTCATTAGGGTCACATGTGAGCTCTTAGTTTCAGGGTCGTTAAGGTCACAGTGTGAGTCGTTGGCCCACCTAGCCACCATGTGAGTTGTTATGGTCAGGTGGGACCAGGGGTGAATGGGTGTGAAGTCGTCTGGGGAGGGATCCCAAAACTGCATTGTAGGTGGGTGATAAGTGGTGTCATAAGCCACCCCCTCTGTTTAACGATGGTCGTTCCAGCTTGACGTAGATGGCTTCTTTTACTCCTCTCTCAAACCACCTTTCTTCCCTGGCCAAGATGTGCACATTGCTGTCCCTTCTCCTGTAGATGTAAGTGGACAGCTGAGTCTTGACCCGAGGAGCTGGCTCCCCTGTGCTGTGCCATGCGCTTGTGGAGTGATTGTTTTGTTTCCCCAATGTATAAATCTGTGCATTCCTGGCTGCACTGAACTGCATACACTACATTGTTCTGCTTTTGTCTGGGTGTTTTGTCCTTGGGGTGGACAAGTTTCTGTCTCAGTGTGTTACTGGGTTCTTGGGGTGGACAAGTTTCTGTCTCAGTGTGTTACTGGGTTTGAAGTGCACCGGGATGTGGTGTTTGTTGAAAATCCTCCTGAGTTTCTCAGACACTCCTGCAGCATAAGGAATAACAGTGTTTTTGTTTTTGTGTCCCTTCCTCTCTGTCTGCTCTGGGTCTTGTAGAGGTTTTCACAAAGGCCCAGTTGGGGTAGCCACAGGTTTGAAGTGCTTCCCTGATGTGTTTCTGTTCCTTTACCTTCCCCTCTGTCCTCGTGGGCACGTTTTCGGCCCGATGATTCAGTGTCCCGATAACTTCCAACTTGTGCTCCAGTGGGTGGTGAGAGTCAAACAGCAGGTATTGGTCCGTGTGTAGGTTTTCTGTACACCACAATGTTAATGTTTCTGTCCTCTTCAATGTGTACTGCACAGTCTAAGAAGGGTAGACTCCTCTGACATCCACCCGTGTGAATTTAATGTTAGGGTCCACTGCATTGATGTGTTCCATGAAGGTTTCCACTTCCTCAGTTTTGATTTTGACCCAGGTGTCGTCCACATACCTGAATCAGCGGCTAGGAGCAGTACCTGTATGGTTTATAATACGCAGAGCACTGTTGTGCATGTTCACGCTTCACGAGAGCTAGCTCAAACTGCAGTTCACACAAACTAGTTCACATTCATAGTTCACACTGAATTTTAGACTTAGGTCACTTTCCACAAAAATGAACTAGTATACGTTCATTTATCCCTTTCTCCTTAAAAAAAAAAATCTTGTGATCATCATTCACTCACAGATGAAAAAGGTGCAAATTTTTGTTTTGAAATCTGTTTTGTTTACATAACTCCTTCGAATATATGAACCGTCTCCAGCCGTACTGGAGGCTGTGTTGTCTGAATTGACAGTTGCATCAGCCATGCCTTTGTTGGCAAAGTCTGTTCCCCTGTCAAATAGTGTTGTTCCTCCTGTTAGGTTAATATGCGTACTGCCCCCTTCGTGGTTTGGTAAAGGAAAAGGTTTAGTTCAGTTTATGGTAGGGGGAAATTCACTGGGGCGGGAAACAGTCTTCAACACAACACCTGCGTGACAGGTGGCATAAATCCTCAGGTGCCCTAAATCGAGCATTGTTAATTGTCGTGAGAGTGAATGACGCTCACGTTCATTAGCTGCAAAAAAATAAGTTCAGTTCACTGTTCACCAAAAAGTATATTCAATGAACGCTACGCACTGTTTCCAGGCATTCATACACAACCTTGACTCAGGGGCAGAATTTTACAACCCTTAAAAATCACAGGGGGAACAACCTTATCCTTAATGGCGCTGGCAAGGTATACAGTAGAAATAGAATCAGCGTGTATGGCTTCTGGTGTGTAAACATAAACATTAATATTAAGTAAAAAAAAAAGTACTTTTTCTGCATTAGTCCACAAACTTAATTTGGTCCACATAGGATTATGAACAAACATACAAACCAAACAACAAACAGACACTGAAACCCTAGACCCTGGCATTAATGGAGCAAAAAATTTCACCTTAGGGCTCATTTATGCTCAACGTTAAATACGGATCCGGATACGGACGGAGCCTTCTGTCCGTGCCCTGCGTTCATTTCGTCCGTATTTCTGCACGTTTCCATAAAGCTTACGGATACGGGCCAAACGGAGCAGTACCGCCGGGAACCCTGGGGGCAGTGTTGCTGTCACTACCCGATACGTAGCTCTAGTGAGACACGAAGAAGAAATAACAATTCAATTTCTCTCATCGGCAGTACTAGAGAAAAGAGTTCTCCGTCCTCCAGTCGTGATGTATTTAACAGCCTCACCAACCACCGCCTCCTACAACGCTGCCTCTGTTTTTGTCTTTTAAGCAAGAGGTACATTATCAATATCTCCTCCACAGTCGCCATGTTTGTTTTTGAGTTTGTTGTTGTCATAAACTTTTGCCGCTGGGCTGCCTCCTGGTGGATATATTGGTTAACATCCATGCCAACGTAAAGGGCGCATGGAAGTATGTGGGCAGTGATGGTAACATCGTTTGAAACGGACGTATACATTTTCGTACGTAAAGGGAGCATAAATGAAGTCTTTTTTATTTTTACACTGTGTGTTGACTCTTTTTGTCCTACCTCTTTTTCAGGAGAAGACATCAGTCTGTCCATCTCTCAGGTCCTGAGCTGCAGACACTTCTGTAATAAAATGTGGCAGACGCTCAGATTCACACTGGGAGTGCTTGGTGACAACACGACACCAGTGGGAACACTGCAGGAGGTACAGCAAAGAAAATTTTTATTCTGATTTTTAGCTAAATTGTTGTGGTGTTATTGACAGTCCTGGTCAGCCTCTACAGTACATGTGTGTGCCGCTGAGGTGGATTTGACTGAAAATCTGTTGAATAGCTTCACCACACAACTCATCGCTTTGTGGTGCAAAATGGGACAACAAAGCTGTTCACCTTTCACAAAGCAACAGCTTTTTGTGTCAGCCTACAACAGATGGTGGAGGGTAGGATTGGCTTAAATGTGAAAATTTGTTTGAATCAAGTAAAAAAAAAAAAAAGCCATACATTTTTGCTTGTAATGACACACCAGTCTCATTTATCATCTTCAGTACAGTTAAATTTGACACATGGCTCACTTGACTATCTCATATTGATCTTTAAAGAAATATGAAGCTGTGATGATCCAACTTAAAGCAACCCTTACCTTTCTTGCATTTCACACAGCACTTAGAAAAAATTTGAACATCCACAACTCCCACCTCCCTCCAAAGTCCCATCCTCCTCCTCCTGCAACTCCACCTCCCTCCATTACGTCCTCATTATAGACGTAGCCGTTGGCAAGGTAATGTTAGATACACGGAAGAGGAGAGCGAGTGTAATGTTACAACAAAGACAGTCAAACGCAACCCCGGAGTTTTAAAACTCAACCGGAGTCAGTGATGACTGATGAGTTTTAGAATAAGGTTACAGTGCTAACGTTAGATAGTAGCGTTAACGTTACTAGTAAGTGGAAACGCACAAGGAAGATAACGTTAATGTTTCATAGGCTACGCTACAGTAGGCTAACGTTAGCCATTAGCAACTGGATGCTGTGTTGTCATAATGTTATTGTATCGTCCGCCAGGACATGTAGAATGATGACGCGGTTATTTGGCAATCCACCGTTTATTGCTTCACAGTACAGGTTACTGTTGGCCGTAACCACGCCAAAAAAAACAACGAGACAACCTTGTCTTACTCCTCTTTCTAGTATTATGGGTTTTGATAAGTGCCCATTAATTTTAATTTTGGCTGTGGGGTTGTCATAAATAGCCTTAATAGTATTTATTGGTTCCCTAAAACCAAATTTATGTAGAACCTTGTAAAGATATTGCCAGCTTACAGAATCAAAAGCTTTTTCCGTGTCTAACTTAGTATTATTGCTTTTTCCTTTTGCTGTTGTATGTAATCCATAATATGAAGAGTTCGTCTTATATTATCCTATGTTTGACGCATGTGTATGAATCCTGTCTGGTCATTTTTAATTAAGCTGGGGAGAAATTCCTCCATCCTTTTAGCCATTATAGATGTATATATACGGTAGTCCACATTAAGGATTGAAATCGGTCTGTATGACCCACATTCAGTCTTTTCTTTTCCTTCTTTCGGTATAAGAGCAATAATAGCCTATTTCCAGGTAGGAGGGATCTCAGTTTTTTATGGCCAGTTGCAAGTGGTCAGTAGCACAGGCATAAGTTCCTTTCTAAAAGCTTTGTACCATTTGGCTGTGTAACCGTCACTTCCTGGGGATTTGGAAGCTTTAAGTCTACTAATTGCCTCGTTTAGTTCTTTCGTAGTTATTTCAGTCCTTATTCTGTTCTCAGTCATAACTGGTAATTCTAGGGCATCCAAAAAGGAGTGTATCTGGTCTCCTTTATCCTCTGGCATTCTCGAGTAAAGTCGCCAATAGAATGATTCAAAGACAGCTTGGATCTTATCCTGTATGCATTCTATGGTATCTTTTTGGGAGTCTCAAATTTTGTATGTTGTGTTCTCTGCTTGTTGTTTTATCAATTTCCTTGCCAGTAGTTTTGTAAATTTTGAGCCGTTCTCATAATATTTTTGTTTAGTGAATAGCATAATTTTCTCTATGTCTTCTGTGTGCATTATGTTAATTTAATTTCTAATTTTCTTTATTTGTTGGAGTATCTCTGGGTTTTGGTCTTGTGCATGTCTACCTTCCAGCAGCTTTAACTGATTTTGCAAATCAAGTAATTTTCTTTGACATAGCTTTTTTTTTTTTTTTTGGGTGAGGTTATAGCTATAATTTTGCCTCTTAAGACAGCTTTTGCTGCATCCCATATCATAGGGGGTGAGACCTCTCCATTATCGTTATCTTTAATGTACATTTGTATTTCATTGCTCATTTGTCTTTTAAAGGAAGGATCATTCAGAAGGCTTGAATTTAACTTCCATGTTGTATTTCTTCGGCTGTACTCCAAATTGATAGTGATATATATGGGGGCATGATCACTCAAATCTATTGTTCCAATATCTGAGTCCCTAATCCTTGACCTATCTTTACTGAAAATGATGAAAGTCAATTCTGGTATAGACTGAATGAAGAGTGTATAGCCCTTTATAGATAGGAATTGTGCAAATTTGCAGGAAGGCCCAACAGTCTTTTTTCAGCATTGGCAGTATAAAAACAAAATCGGGGAGTGCAGCAAAGTGCCACCTACCTACTTTTGTTTATACAGAATGCCCCTTTTTCGGGGCAGTGGGGGGCGTGAGCAAGTAACAAAACGCGTAGCTCAGCGTGTGATGTAGCCAGTGACATGGGAGGGAAGCTGCAGCTAGTCAGTCCTTCGGTGATTCTCTCGTAAGTCGGCCCATTCCTCACCGTTCCCGTCATCTGACAGTTAATGGCCTCTTCGTTTACAAGGGCAAGGAGGGTGTGCAATTCCTTGTCTCCCCAGTTGCTCATCTTTACAGTGTCTGTCAGGTTTGCGTTTCCCTCTTGCTACTAGCTGCTTGCTAATTCCTGCTATCAGCTGTTAACTGTTTATCTACCGCCAGTGGCTCCTCCCACAAGTCTTCAACAATCATATGTGTATAATAACAGTAGAAGTACACAAAGGCTCCAGAGAAGAAGCCGAGTTAGTGACATCCACTAACAGCAGACAAAATCCTACTGTTAACTTATAAAGCTCTAAATGGTCAAGCTCCGTCATATCTTAGAGAGCTCATAGTGCCATATTATCCCACCAGAACACTGCGCTCTGAGAACGCAGGGTTACTCGTGGTCCCTAAAGTCTCCAAAAGTAGATCAGGAGCCAGAGCCTTCAGCTATCAGGCTCCTCTCCTGTGGAATCATCTTCC
>NC_065527.1:33649880-33655796 GCF_006386435.1 Epinephelus moara | reverse complement strand
TGTTCTGTATGACATCTATTGCACGTCTGTCCGTCCTGGAAGAGGGATCCCTCCTCAGTTGCTCTTCCTGAGGTTTCTACCGTTTTTTTCTCCCATTAAAGGGTTTTTTTTGGGGAGTTTTTCCTTATCCGCTGCGAGGGTCATAAGGACAGAGGGATGTCGTATGCTGTAAAGCCCTGTGAGGCAAATTGTGATTTGTGATATTGGGCTTTATAAATAAAATTGATTGATTGATTGATTGATCCCAGCAGGCTGTGCTTTGCAAGCATACAAAAAAGTTTCATGCATGTGAAAATTATGCAATGATGATGCGCATAATTGTTTTATGTCGATTATTTTGTTTTCATAATCGTTGAAAGCCCAAATCGTAATCTAGATTAAAATTTGATTAATCAAGCATCCCTTTTCCAATTTCTAGGGGCAATAGTAGTCTGTGGGGACTACGTTTGGGAACTGGAGGGTGGTTGGATGAAGTCTTGCACCACCCAGTTAGTACAGAGGGAAATGAAGCGGTAGATGAACACATGACTCGACATCTTTGCCATGATGTGAATGGAGACTGACTGGATTGGTTTATGGAGGAGTTTAACGTTGGAAACGGTTGACTTTTGTTACGGCTAACGCTAGTTAACACAACAACAGTTAACTCTAACATTAGCTAAATCGTGGGATCACTTTTATCTGGCTGTTTTAAGTTTTCCTTTTAACGATCATGCTGTTTTATTACTCTGGACTATCATGGCTGAGTGTGTGGATTGTAAATTCAAGTACTCACAATTAAGGGAAGATATCCAGCTAAATAAGTTGGAGCTCCGTAAGAAGGATCAGCTAATTAAGGGCTTCGTCTCCGTAGCTGCTGCCCAGGCACAGCACATTTCACAACTCCGGTCCTCCAGTCTCACTGTCCTGGCGGTCCGGTCGCCCTCCTCCCTTGTATCACAGCTGGTCTCGGATTCTGCGGCGGTCCTCCCCAGGCTGCGCTCAGTGCGTGCCCAGCAGGAGGGTCCAGCGGCTGAGATGTGTGGCCTCATGCGAGGGCTAGATGCCGTGGCTCTGGACATCGCCTCGACAGCTGCTGCTGTACTTGACCGGGACGCCACTGCACTGACGCTGCCAGCTGAGTCGGCGGTCGGCTCGAAAAATGGGCTCATGGCCCCGGTTCACAGCTCCACTCCCAAGCCGTCCCAGCAGTCCTGGACAGAGGTGGTACAACGCGGCCGAAAGAGAGAGCCGGTTGGAGGGAGAGCCCCTCCACCAACTCTCTCTAACCTTTTCTCCCTCCTGACGGATGAGGCTCCACCTCCTGGCGATGCCTTGGCAGCCCCGACTCCTATGGCTCCTCCTGACACCGCTGCGTCTCCTCCACCTGCGGCCAGCGCTGCTTCTCCTCCACCTGCAGCTAACGCTCGAAAAACCGCAGTAGAATGCTGCAGGAGGCCGTCATCAGACGCTCAGGAGGTCTTCCCCGGGCTGAGCACACCCACCCGTGCCGACCTCCCACCATGACGCGCAGTCCTCACTGCAGCCGGAGGCAGCTGAACGTCGACTGTCCTGTCCAGCCAGTCTCGGCTCTCTGCAGACCAACCACCAGGATCTCCTGCCTGGTCCCCCTCGACCACCAGCTGATGTCCAGCGACAGAGAAGGTCTCAACACCAGGCTCCATCTCACCCCCATGAGGTCAGATGAGCAGCTTCAGACGCGGCGCCCTCCTATGGTGCTCGTTGTCAGCTCCTCCCTGGTCAAGCATGTGGCGGTGCGTGGTGGCCAGACTATCTGCTACCCAGGTGCCTGTGTAAAGGATATTACCTCCTCTGCCCTGCAGGTGATTGGTGGTCCTGGAGGCTGGTTTAAACAACCTTTAAGACCAGCGGTCAGAGCTTCTCAAAGACTTCACACGCCTCATGGACAGTCTGCTGGACTCTGGCAAGCAGATCATCATTTCCAGTCCACTCTCCCCACCGCGTTTTGGTTACTTAGAATTCAGCCGTCTTCGCCAACTCCACACCTGGCTGAAGGGATACTGTATGACCAAAGGTATCCCTTTCGTTGATAATTTTGCGGCTTTTTTACACAGACCTCAGCTTTTTAAGAGAGATGGACTCCATCCAAACCAGGAAGGATCACGCCTCATGTCTAACAACATTGAACTGACCTTGCACTCCAGCACGTTTTCTACCGCCTGACTGAACCCACACAGTGCCAACTCAGTATCCACCTCCCCCTCTGGCTCCCCCCACCAGTCTGGTAGTCCTTCCACTTCCACATCCATGAACATCCCTGTCAGAATCACAAACAGATCTAACAGACCACCTTCACCATGGACCAATTGTAGAAATCCCAATAATTTCATTCCAGTCACACTTGCATCCACTTCCTTACATTGTACAGGTGATGATGAGCGCACATTCGGCACGAACATTAACTTGGCTGTGCTGAACGTGCGCTCTCTTTTAAATAAAACTTTTATCATAAATGACTGGCTCCACTTTTAACAAAAACCATAAAAACAAAACCTATACCCCTGTGGAGAAATGATGATATCAAAAAATTGAAAAGAAAATGCAGGAGTGCAGAAAGGAGGTGGAGAAAAACTAAACTTACAGTTCATTATGAAATATTACGTTGACAACTCAAAACCTACAATAATACAGTCAAATAGGCATGAATATCCCACTTTTCAAAACTCATCACAGATAATAAAAACAACCCTAAATTTCTTTTCTCCACTATAGGTCTTTTAACCAACACTGATTTTATTAATAAATCATCTAAGATGCCAACAGACACTCTCTGTGAGGACTTTGCAGACCACTTCAGAAGTAAAATCGATGATATCAGATCCAGTCTTTTATCTCAAAAGAATGTAATTCTTGACACACCTGAACAGTTGCTTTTATCCGAGCAAACACTGGAGAGTTTTGCCCTGGTTGATGCAAGGACACTTGGTTGAGTTTTCTCCCAGCTAAACCCAACAACTTGCCTTTTAGATCCAATTCCCACATCACTTTTAAAAACATTTTATGGATTCTTTGAGGAACAGCTTTTAAATATTGTAAATTACTCGCTTCAGACGGGTGTCTTCCCCACTTCCTTTAAAACAGCAGTGGTGAAGCCCCTTCTGAAGAAGAGTAATTTATATCCCAACATTCTTAATAATTACCGACCTGTATCCAACTTATCGTTTTTAAGTAAAATTTTAGAAAAACTGGTTTTTAATCAAGTAAATGATTTTTTAAATAGAAACAATATTTTAGAGAAATATCAGTCTGGTTTTAGGATGAACCACAGTACCAAGACAGCCCTTTTAAAGATTTTAAATGACATCAGGTATAATGCAGATTCACAAAAATTCAGTCTTGGTACTACTGGATCTAAGCGCTGATTTTGATACAGTAGATCACCACATTTTATTAAACAGACTCAGAAACCTGGTCGGCCTCTCTGGTACTGTTTTTAACTGGTTCAGCTCTTATCTCACAGATCAATGTTTCTTTTTTAAGTATGGATACATACATACATACTTTCTCCAGAATACATGGAATTAGGTGTGGGGTGCCCCAAGGGTCAATTTTGGGTCCAATTCTTTTTAATCTATATATATGCTTCCGCTTGGGGACGTCATCAGGATGTACGGCATCAGCTTCCACAGTTACGCAGATGATACACAGCTGAACATCGCCGTGTCGGGGTCCGCTCATAATTTTTCATTGTTACAAAATAACTGTTTCATGGTTAAGGTCTGATTAGGTTTAGGCACAAGAACTACGTGGTTAAGGTTAGGAAAAGATCATGGTTTGGGTTAAAATTATAACTTTCAACATCGTTTCTACTTCCTCAAAACAGGGCGACCGTTGTCGTCATGGCAACAGTAAACAACACAACAACACGGTCTCTTGCTGCTTTCCCTTGCTGCTTGCTTTTTCAACTTTTTGCATTGCAACATTGAGATTTCGGAACAACGGGACTTCGAAACAATGGGTTTAATATGGTCGGACCAATGGGATGTCGAAGCATTGAGATTTCGGAACAATGGGTAATTTTCGGAATAATGGGATGTCGGAATTATGACATGGCACCCACCGTGTCTCCTGATGACACAAAGTCAATTGATACCCTTTTTAACTGTATTTTAGATATCAAGGCATTGATGGCAGTGAATTTCCTACAGCTCAACCAGGACAAGACAGAGATCTTAGTTATTGGTCCTGAAGGCAAGAGAGAGAAACTTCTACCAAAACTACAAAATTTAAAACCTTCACAATGTGTAAAGAACCTGGTCATCATTTTTGACTCTGAGCTTAATTTTACTTCACACATCAAAAATGTAACAAAGATAGGTTTTTATCATCTTAAGAATATGGCCAGAGTCTGCCTGTTTCTCTCTCAGGCTACCACGGAGGTGCTGATGCATGCTTTTATCTCTTGTCATTTAGACTATTGTAATGTCCTGCTCTCTGGTCTACCCAAAAAGACCATCTCAAATCTGCAATTACTTCAAAACTCAGCCGCATGTGTGCTGACGAAGACCTGAGGGCAGGCGCTGCATTGGCTCCCCGTGTGTTTCATGATGGATTTTAAGGTTCTTTTATTAGTTTTTAAATGTCTTAACGGTCTTGGGCCATCTTATTTATCTGACCTGCTTTTATCATATCAACCCTCGCGGATCCTGAGGTCCTCTGGCACTGCCCTTTTAATCATCACAAAAGCTAGAACAAAAACCCAGGGGGAGGCTGCATTCAGCCATTATGGCCCACACTTATGGAATAGCCTGCCAGAGAGCATCAGGACTGCAGAGACTGTTGATGTTTTTAAAAGGAGGCTCAAACTCACCTTTTTAATTTGGCTTTTAACTGATTTCTTGTACTCTTATTTTATTTTATTTATGTTTTTTTTAAATGTCAATGTTTTTAATGATCTACTTCTAAATCTTTATGCATTTTTTTAAAATATAACTTTATTTTTGTACACAATCAATTTCAAGCAGATAAACTGCTACACATTGCCAATATCAAAATGACAGGAATACTAATCTATTTATCAAGAAGTAATGTAAAAGAAACAAACAAACCAATAAAGAAACAAAACCTGTAGGAAAATCAAATGGTGACAGAAAAAAAACAACATTAACAGTATTTGCTTTACAATTAGGTGCGACCACAAATTGAGGACCAGTGTCCATACATTGTCTTTTGATAGGGTGACCATTTCTGCCATCTCTTTGCAAACAAATCTTCCCTTAATCCTAACATAAAAGTCAGTCTTTCCATTGTCCTTATTTCCTGTATCAGACCAAACCATTGTTCCCGCATAGGTGGGTCAGGTTTAAATCAACTCCTAGTTATAGTTTTTCTTGCCGCTGTAAGGAAAGTCGTAACCAAGTATTGATCCTTCTTCAGAGTAACTGGCAAAACATGACCCAAATACGAAACGGCGCATGACAGCGGGATATCATAACCAAGCACATCGACCAAGACAGAATGTACATCATCCCAAAATGATTTCAGTTTTTCACAACTCCAAAAAATGTGTGTGGTGCGCTTCTTTACAACCACATTGTCTCCAACAGGGCTGGTGCACTGAAGAGGCTTTACTGTTGATCTTAGGTGTAATGAAAAAAACGCACTAAATTCTTCCAGTTAAACACCCTGAGCTGCTGAGAGCTTGTGGACGTATGTAGAGATTCACACATATCATACCAAACTTCTGTTGAAGTGTTCACAGTCAGTTAATTTTCCCATTTTTTTCATCTAAAAAGTTGGGTGCGGGTTATAGACCGGTGCGACCTATAGACCAGGGTAAATGCTGACATAGGTAATTTGACCCACAAGATGGCACTACGTTAGGCTGACCAAACGTCCTCTTTTGCCCGGACATGTCCACTTTTCACGTCCGGTCCGGGGCGTCCGGGGGTCTTT